>NW_025533618.1:100000-162500 GCF_020615455.1 Coregonus clupeaformis
TTGTGTTGGTGTGGAGAGTTGTGTTATTGTCTTATTGTGTTGGTGTGGAGAGTTGTGTTATTGTCTTATTGCGGTGGTGTGGACAGTTGTGTTATTGTCTTATTGTGTTGGTGTGGAGAGTTGTGTTATTGTCTTATTGTGTTGGTGTGGAGAGTTGTGTTATTGTCTTATTGTGGTGGTGTGGAGAGTTGTGTTATTGTCTTATTGTGTTGGTGTGGAGAGTTGTGTTATTGTCTTATTGTGTTGGTGTGGAGAGTTGTGTTATTGTCTTATTGCGGTGGTGTGGAGAGTTGTGTTATTGTCTTATTGTGTTGGTGTGGAGAGTTGTGTTAATGTCTTATTGTGTTGGTGTGGAGAGTTGTGTTATTGTCTTATTGTGTTGGTGTGGAGAGTTGTGTTATTGTCTTATTGTGGTGGTGTGGAGAGTTGTGTTATTGTCTTATTGCGGTGATGTGGAGAGTTGTGTTATTGTCTTATTGTGTTGGTGTGGAGAGTTGTGTTATTGTCTTATTGTGTTGGTGTGGAGAGTTGTGTTATTGTCTTATTGCGGTGGTGTGGAGAGTTGTGTTATTGTCTTATTGTGTTGGTGTGGAGAGTTGTGTTATTGTCTTATTGTGTTGGTTTGGAGAGTTGTGTTATTGTCTTATTGTGGTGATGTGGAGAGTTGTGTTATTGTCTTATTGTGTTGGTGTGGAGAGTTGTGTTATTGTCTTATTGTGGTGGTGTGGAGAGTTGTGTTATTGTCTTATTGTGGTGATGTGGAGAGTTGTGTTATTGTCTTATTTTGGTGGTGTGGAGAGTTGTGTTATTGTCTTATTGTGTTGGTGTGGAGAGTTGTGTTATTGTCTTATTGTGTTGGTGTGGAGAGTTGTGTTATTGTCTTATTGTGTTGGTGTGGATAGTTGTGTTATTGTCTTATTGTGTTGGTGTGGAGAGTTGTGTTATTGTCTTATTGCGGTGGTGTGGACAGTTGTGTTATTGTCTTATTGTGTTGGTGTGGAGAGTTGTGTTATTGTCTTATTGTGTTGGTGTGGAGAGTTGTGTTATTGTCTTATTGTGGTGGTGTGGAGAGTTGTGTTATTGTCTTATTGTGTTGGTGTGGAGAGTTGTGTTATTGTCTTATTGTGTTGGTGTGGAGAGTTGTGTTATTGTCTTATTGCGGTGGTGTGGAGAGTTGTGTTATTGTCTTATTGTGTTGGTGTGGAGAGTTGTGTTAATGTCTTATTGTGTTGGTGTGGAGAGTTGTGTTATTGTCTTATTGTGTTGGTGTGGAGAGTTGTGTTATTGTCTTATTGTGGTGGTGTGGAGAGTTGTGTTATTGTCTTATTGCGGTGATGTGGAGAGTTGTGTTATTGTCTTATTGTGTTGGTGTGGAGAGTTGTGTTATTGTCTTATTGTGTTGGTGTGGAGAGTTGTGTTATTGTCTTATTGCGGTGGTGTGGAGAGTTGTGTTATTGTCTTATTGTGTTGGTGTGGAGAGTTGTGTTATTGTCTTATTGTGGTGATGTGGAGAGTTGTGTTATTGTCTTATTGTGTTTGTGTGGAGAGTTGTGTTATTGTCTTATTGTGTTGGTGTGGAGAGTTGTGTTATTGTCTTATTGTGTTGGTGTGGAGAGTTGTGTTATTGTCTTATTGTGGTGATGTGGAGAGTTGTGTTATTGTCTTATTGTGTTGGTGTGGAGAGTTGTGTTATTGTCTTATTGTGGTGGTGTGGAGAGTTGTGTTATTGTCTTATTGTGTTGGTGTGGAGAGTTGTGTTATTGTCTTATTGTGGTGATGTGGAGAGTTGTGTTATTGTCTTATTGTGTTGGTGTGGAGAGTTGTGTTATTGTCTTATAGTGTTGGTGTGGAGAGTTGTGTTATTGTCTTATTGTGGTGATGTGGAGAGTTGTGTTATTGTCTTATTGTGGTGGTGTGGAGAGTTGTGTTATTGTCTTATTGCGGTGGTGTGGAGAGTTGTGTTATTGTCTTATTGTGGTGGTGTGGAGAGTTGTGTTATTGTCTTATTGTGGTGGTGTGGAGAGTTGTGTTATTGTCTTATTGTGGTGATGTGGAGAGTTGTGTTATTGTCTTATTGCGGTGGTGTGGAGAGTTGTGTTATTGTCTTATTGTGTTGGTGTGGAGAGTTGTGTTATTGTCTTATTGTGGTGATGTGGAGAGTTGTGTTATTGTCTTATTGTGGTGATGTGGAGAGTTGTGTTATTGTCTTATTGTGGTGATGTGGAGAGTTGTGTTATTGTCTTATTGTGGTGATGTGGAGAGTTGTGTTATGACATAGTTCAGTGAAACCATGATATGGATTCCACAAGAAGCCCACACGCCTGTAGCATGATCTCATATTCCACTCCAATGTGGCAGCAAACATATTACATCAGTTGTCTTTATATTCTTATATAGTTTTTATGGTGGAGCTTATGTGCCTCAGCCCCACCACTCTAATGACTAGCTCAGCCCCACCACTCTAATGACTAGCTCAGCCCCACCACTCTAATGACTAGCTCAGCCCCACCACTCTAATGACTAGCTCAGCCCCACCACTCTAATGACTAGCTCAGCCCCACCACTCTAATGACTAGCTCAGCCCCACCACTCTAATGACTAGCTCAGCCCCACCACTCTAATGACTAGCTCAGCCCCACCACTCTAATGACTAGCTCAGCCCCACCACTCTAATGACTAGCTCAGCCCCACCACTCTAATGACTAGCTCAGCCCCACCACTCTAATGACTAGCTCAGCCCCACCACTCTAATGACTAGCTCAGCCCCACCACTCTAATGACTAGCTCAGCCCCACCACTATAATGACTAGCTCAGCCCTCACCACTCTAATGACTAGCTCAGCCCCACCACTCTAATGACTAGCTCAGCCCCACCACTCTAATGACTAGCTCAGCCCCACCACTCTAATGACTAGCTCAGCCCCACCACTCTAATGACTAGCTCAGCCCCACCACTCTAATGACTAGCTCAGCCCCCACCACTCTAATGACTAGCTCAGCCCCACCACTCTAATGACTAGCTCAGCCCCACCACTCTAATGACTAGCTCAGCCCCACCACTCTAATGACTAGCTCAGCCCCACCACTATAATGACTAGCTCAGCCCCACCACTCTAATGACTAGCTCAGCCCCACCACTATAATGACTAGCTCAGCCCCACCACTCTAATGACTAGCTCAGCCCCACCACTCTAATGACTAGCTCAGCCCCACCACTCTAATGACTAGCTCAGCCCCACCACTCTAATGACTAGCTCAGCCCCACCACTATAATGACTAGCTCAGCCCCACCACTCTAATGACTAGCTCAGCCCCACCACTCTAATGACTAGCTCAGCCCCACCACTCTAATGACTAGCTCAGCCCCACCACTCTGATTTGGTTACACTTGACATCAAATAACCTTTTATGAAGGGTTCACGAATGTTCTGTAATGGCTTGATAATGACTTTATAGGCTGTTATTATCACTGTAATAAGGGGCCCAACGGGGGCCTGTAGTTAGTAACGGGGGCCTGTAGTTAGTAACGGGGCCTGTAGTTAGTAACGGGGCCCTGTAGTTAGTAACGGGGGCCTGTAGTTAGTAACGGGGCCCTGTAGTTAGTAACGGGGGCCTGTAGTTAGTAACGGGGGCCTGTAGTTAGTAACGGGGGCCTGTAGTTAGTAACGCGAGCCTGTAGTTAGTAACTGAGGCCTGTAGTTAGTAACGGGGGCCTGTAGTTAGTAACGCGGGCCTGTAGTTAGTAACGGGGACCTGTAGTTAGTAACGGGGGCCTGTAGTTAGTAACGGGGGCCTGTAGTTAGTAACGGGGGCCTGTAGTTAGTAACGGGGGCCTGTAGTTAGTAACGGGGCCTGTAGTTGTAACGGGGCCTGTAGTTAGTAACGCGAGCCTGTAGTTAGTAACTGAGGCCTGTAGTTAGTAACGGGGGCCTGTAGTTAGTAACGCGGGCCTGTAGTTAGTAACGGGGACCTGTAGTTAGTAACGGGGGCCTGTAGTTAGTAACGGGGGCCTGTAGTTAGTAACGGGGCCTGTAGTTAGTAACGGGGGCCTGTAGTTAGTAACGGGGGCCTGTAGTTAGTAACGGGGGCCTGTAGTTAGTAACGGGGGCCTGTAGTTAGTAACGGGGGCCTGTAGTTAGTAACGGGGGCCTTTAGTTAGTAACGGGGGCCTGTAGTTAGTAACGGGGGCCTGTAGTTAGTAACGGGAGCCTGTAGTTAGTAACGGGGGCCTGTAGTTAGTAACGGGGGCCTGTAGTTAGTAAGCTCTCCTCTTGCCAGTAGGTCAGCCACAGAGCCACAGCCTTTGACTAAACATTCACCTTGACGTCTCTCAGCAGCTGTCTTGGCCACTAATCCGCTGTTTCCCCGACCAGATGGAATGTGTCCCATTGAGGACTCCAGTCTGTCGTTCCGGCCCTGCCTGGCCCAGTCTGCTGTGTTTGATGTGTGGGCTGGGCCATGCTGAGGACTCCAGTCTGTCGTTCCGGCCCTGCCTGGCCCAGTCTGCTGTGTTTGATGTGTGGGCTGGGCCAGGCTAATAGGAGCAGTGTTAAACGGAAGCCATCAGCTGTTCTACTCTTTCATGTACTGCTCAAACAGGGTCCAAACACACTGAGGCTTTCAATTGAGAGCCGGCCAGCCATCCGGGGGCAGAAAACCAAGGGTAAACTTCTGACTAAACTTAAGTGGCTTTTATCCAGGATCCCTGAAATTAGGACATTTAGGAGTCTCCCATCCCTCAGCTTTGAAATTGGGATTCTGCTGTGTCATGGGGATGGTGACTCGTGACTCGTGACTCGTGACTCGTGACTTGTGACTCGTGACTCGTGACTCGTGACAACCACGTGTTTAGTTTAGTTTGTCCCCTACAGGTCTTTACTCACTACTCAATGTCCTCTAGAGTGTTTTACTTTAACCTGGGGGGTTCCTTTGTTGTGGTGACTGTAGGAAGAGGTGGAGGGAGGGAGGGAGGGAGGGAGGGAGGGAGGGAGGGAGGGAGGGAGGGATGAATGAATGAATGGAGAGGGGAGGGAGGCAGAGACGACAGACAACTCTCAACACAGTGGGTGGTGGTGTTTGTTCTGCTGAAGTAAATAAAAGAAGAAGCTCCCATAACAACCCTCCTCCCCCCTCCTCCCCTCCCCTCTCCTCCCCCCTCCTCCCCTCTCCTCCCCTCTCCTCCCCTCCCCTCTCCTCCCCTCTCCTCCCCTCCCCTCTCCTCCCCTCCCCTCTCCTCGCCTCTCCTCTAAATTGATTGTTCAGAAAATCAAAGGCAAATTTAAACAAACCCGAGCCAGCAAGGTAATCCTCAAAGGATGAACATCAAGATATTCATCTTTAGATAATTAATTCCTCTTACAAATGACAAAACTCCATTATTTTAATGTACTTATTTTACAATTCCTCCAGTGTTGATTGTTTGATGTTTGGAAGGTGTTTGAATTTCACAGAACATCTATCACTTCTATCACTTCACTGCTGGGAGGTAATACAGCACCACTACCACTGTCTGCACTTCACCAATACAATACAATACAATACATTACATTACAATACAATACATAACATTACATTACATTACAATACAATACATAACATTACAATACATTACATAACATTACAATACATTACATTACATTACAATACAATACAATACATTACATTACATAACATTACATAACATTACAATACAATACATAACATTACAATACAATACATTACATTACATTACAATACATTACTTTACATTACAATACATTACATAACATTACAATACATTACAACACATTACATTACAATACATTACATTATAATACATTACATAACATTACAATACAATACATTACAATACATTACAATATACTACATTACAATACAATACATTACAATACAATACAATACATTATAATACATTACAATACACTACATTACATTACATTACATTACATTACATTACATTAAATTACAATACATTACATAACATTACAATACAATACATTACAACACATTACATTACATTACAATACATTACATTATAATACATTACATAAAATTACAATACAATACATTACATTACAATACAATACATTACAATACATTACAATACAATACATTACAATACAATACAATACA
Organism: Coregonus clupeaformis; assembly: GCF_020615455.1. NCBI lineage: Eukaryota > Metazoa > Chordata > Actinopteri > Salmoniformes > Salmonidae > Coregonus > Coregonus clupeaformis. Next base: position 106,133 of record NW_025533618.1, read on the forward strand.
TTACAATACATTACAATACACTACATTACAATACAATACATTACAATACATTACAATACATTACAGTACATCACATTACAATACATGACAATACATTACAATACATTGCAATACATTACACTACATTACTATACATTACAATACAACACATTACAATACAATACATTACATTACAATACATTACAATACATTACAATACATTACAATACACTACATTACAATACATAACAATACATTACATAACATTACATTACAATACAATACATTACAATACATTACAATACATTACAGTACATCACATTACAATACATGACAATACATTACAATACATTGCAATACATTACACTACATTACTATACATTACAATACAACACATTACAATACAATACATTACATTACAATACATTACAATACATTACAATACACTACATTACAATACAATACATTACAATACATAACAATACATTACAGAACATTACATTACAATACATGACAATACATGACAATACAATACATTACAAGACAATACAGAACATTACATTACAATACATGACAATACATGACAATACAATACATTACAAGACAATACATTACAATACAATACATTACAATACATTTCAGTACAATATAATACATTACAATACATTATAATACAATAAATTACACTACATTACAATACATTACAATACAATACCTTAAAATACAGTACATTACACTACATTACAATACATTACAATACATTATAATACAGTTCAATACATTACAATACAATACAATACAATACAATACAATACATTACAATACATTACAATACAATACATTACAATACATTACAATACAATACAATACATTACAATACATGACAATGCATTTCATTACAAGACATTACAATACAATGCAATACATTGCAATATAATAAATTACAATACAATACATTACATTACAATACAATACAATACATTACAATACAATACAATACAATACATTACATTACAATACAATACATTAAAATACATTACAATACAATACAATACAATACATTACAGTACATTACATTACAATACAATACAATACAATACATTACAATACGATACAATATATTACACTACATTAAAATACAATACATCAACATTTCTGGAGAGTTTCGCTTCATTCCCAGTGTCAGAGAGGGAACATAGAGAGGACTGTGGGGAGGAGGAACATAGAGAGGACTGGGGGAGGAACATAGATAGGACTATGGGGAGGAGGAACATAGAGAGGACTGTGGGGAGGAGGAACATAGAGAGGGCTGTGGGGAGGAACATAGAGAGGACTATGGGGAGGAGGAACATAGAGAGGACTATAGGGAGGAGGAACATAGAGAGGGCTGTGGGGAGGAACATAGAGAGGACTGTGGGGAGGAACATAGAGAGGACTGTGGGGAGGAGGAACATAGAGAGGACTGTGGAGGGGAGGAACATAGAGAGGACTGTGGGGAGGAGAAACATAGAGAGGGCTGTGGAGGGGAGGAACATAGATAGAACTGTGGAGGGGAGGAACATAGAGAGGACTGTGGGGAGGAGAAACATAGAGAGGACTGTGGGGAGGAACATAGAGAGGACTGTGGAGGGGAGGAACATAGAGAGGACTGTGGGGAGGAGAAGCATAGAGAGGACTGTGGGGAGGAACATAGAGAGGACTGTGGGGAGGAACATAGATAGGACTGTGGAGGGGAGGAACATAGAGAGGACTGTGGGGAGGAGGAACATAGAGAGGACTGTGGGGAGGAGGAACATAGAGAGGACTGCTGGGAGGAACATAGAGAGGACTGTGGGGAGGAACATAGAGAGGACTGTGGGGAGGAACATAGATAGGACTATGGGGAGGAGGAACATAAAGAGGACTGTGGGGAGGAGAAACATAGAGAGGGCTTTGGAGGGGAGGAACATAGAGAGGACTGAGGGGAGGCACATAGAGTGGTCCTCTGTAGCTCAGCTGGTAGAGCACGGCGCTTGTAACGCCAAGGTAGTGGGTTCGATCCCCGGGACCACCCATACACAAAAATGTATGCACGCATGACTGTAAGTCGCTTTGGATAAAAGCGTCTGCTAAATGGCATATTATTTATATTATGTTATTAGAGAGGACTGTGGGGAGGAACATAGATAGGACTGTGGAGGGGAGTAACATAGAGAGGACTGTGGGAGGCACATAGAGAGGACTGTGGGGAGGAACATAGATAGGACTGTGGAGGGGAGGAACATAGAGAGGACTGTGGGGAGGAGGAACATAGAGAGGACTGTGGGGAGGAACATAGAGAGGACTGTGGGGAGGAACATAGATAGGACTGTGGAGGGGAGGAACATAGAGAGGACTGTGGGGAGGAGGAACATAGAGATGACTGTGGGGAGGAGGAACATAGAGAGGACTTTGGGGAGGAACATAGAGAGGGCTGTGGAGGGGAGGAACATAGAGAGGACTGTGAGGAGGAACATAGAGAGGACTGTGAGGAGGAGGAACATAGAGAGTACTGTGGGGAGGAACATAGAGAAAGCTATAGAGAGGACCAGGGCTGTCTAAATGCTAATCTCAGGGCTCAGGGCAGAGCATGACTCAATGTAGAGGCAGAGCAGAGTTTATTACTGATGACTCAGGCCCTTACAACCTGACATGACTCTCTCTGACTCCTCTTAACTCCCCTGTCATAGCACAACCTGACATGACTCTCTCTGACTCCTCTTAACTCAACTGTCATAGCACAACCTGACATGACTCTCTCTGACTCCCCTTAACTCCCCTGTCATAGCACAACCTGACATGACTCTCTCTGACTCCCCTTAACTCCCCTGTCATAGCACAACCTGACATGACTCTCTCTGACTCCCCTTAACTCCCCTGTCATAGCACAACCTGACATGACTCTCCTGACTCCCCTTAACTCCCCTGTCATAGCACAACCTGACATGACTCTCTCTGACTCATCTTAACTCCCCTGTCATAGCACAACCTGACATGACTCTACCTGACTCCCCTTAACTCCCCTGTCATAGCACAACCTGACATGACTCTCTCTGACTCCCCTTAACTCCCCTGTCATAGCACAATGGAGGCCCTGGCTCCCCCTGTAATAGCATTGTGATGGGTCTGTCTAATAGAGGTCTTGACTCCCTCTGACTGTCTCTGACTCCCCCTGTAATAACATTGTGATGGGTCTGTCTAATAGAGGTCTTGACTCCCTCTGACTCCCCCTGTAATAACATTGTGATGGGTCTGTCTAATAGAGGTCTTGACTCCCTCTGACTGTCTCTGACTCCCCCTGTCATAACATTGTGATGGGTCTGTCTAATAGAGGTCTTGACTCCCTCTGACTGTCTCTGACTCCCCCTGTAATAACATTGTGATGGGTCTGTCTAATAGAGGTCTTGACTCTCTCTGACTCCCCCTGTAATAACATTGTGATGGGTCTGTCTAATAGAGGTCTTGACTCCCTCTGACTGTCTCTGACTCCCCCTGTAATAACATTGTGATGGGTCTGTCTAATAGAGGTCTTGACTCCCTCTGACTGTCTCTGACTCCCCCTGTAATAACATTGTGATGGGTCTGTCTAATAGAGGTCTTGACTCCCTCTGACTGTCTCTGACTCCCCCTGTAATAACATTGTGATGGGTCTGTCTAATAGAGGTCTTGACTCCTTCTGACTCCCTCTGACTCCCCCTGTAATAACATTGTGATGGGTCTGTCTAATAGAGGTCTTGACTCCTTCTGACTCCCTCTGACTCCCCCTGTAATAACATTGTGATGGGTCTGTCTAATAGAGGTCTTGACTCCCTCTGACTCCCCCTGTCATAACATATGTGATGTGTGTGTCTAATAGTCTAGTTAATCAACCAGGATGTTAATGTCTGTTCTGAGCAAGTTAATTATTGAAGGCTAATTATTGTGGCCAGAATTTGGTTCTGTAGAGTATGTGTTACGTATTTACAGACAGAGATAGATAGATAGATAGATAGATAGATAGATAGATAGATAGATAGATAGATAGATAGATATAGATAGATAGATAAAGAGAGATGATAGAAGATAGATAGATAGATAGATAGATAGATATAGATAGATAGATAGATAGATAGATAGATAGATAGATAGATAGATAGATAGAAGATAGATAAAAAGATAGATAGATAGATATAGATAGATAGATGATAATAGATAGATAGATAGATAGATAGATAGATAGATAGATAGATATAGATAGATAGATAGATAGATAGATAGATAGATAGATAGATAGATAGATAGATAGATAGATAGATAGATAGATAGATAGGGACGTGAAGATTGGGGAAACATTTGATCTGATGACACAGACCTTTTCTGTCACCTTACCTACTGTTATTGAAAGACTGTTCAGAGGGCTCCTCTTAGCCTATTCTGCTCATGGTGAAGGTAGTTTAAATGGAACGTGATTTAGTTAACATCCTTTTTCACCATGTCCTCATAGGATTGGACTATTTTCTCTCTGTTGCATTAGAAAGCATGTGGTTGACTTGTTTCCTTTGATGTTTAATGGTCCGTTCACGTTGCCTGGCTACCCAAACTCCTTGCTCAGGCCAAACGCTACGCCACACCCTCGGACGTTTGTTTATTCTTCACAATGAGTCTGGCTCTGAGTACATCCCAGACGATTTCTAGAATGGAAATCCATTCTAGACCGTGTGATTGGTCCCAGAAACTGATGGGTTGGTCCAGAGCTAGAACGCACATGGGTAAAGCTCCTCATTGGCTTTGATACTCTGATTGGTTAGAGATTATCCAATTGCTGATGACTTTGTTTTGTACAACACCCCTCATTTTGACGTCACCACAAACAACCTCAATGTTGTCAGTCTCAGACTGAAGTATGTAGCGAATGATGGAGCAGCGGAAGAATTCAGTTAATGTCGTCAAGCAACAACCGTTCACTGGACAAATGAGACGACTGATGCTTTTAGCCTGGCTTTGCTTCTCCTCCCCAGCCCAATGCATAACATCTGCCTGCCATTCCTCCTCAGCCCAATGCATAACATCTGCCTGCCATTCCTCCTCAGCCCAATGCATTACATCTGCCTGCCATTCCTCCCCAGCCCAATGCATAACATCTGCCTGCCATTCCTCCCCAGCCCAATGCATTACATCTGCCTGCCATTCCTCCCCAGCCCAATGCATAACATCTGCCTGCCATTCCTCCTCAGCCCAATGCATTACATCTGCCTGCCATTCCTCCCCAGCCCAATGCATAACATCTGCCTGCCATTCCTCCCCAGCCCAATGCATTACATCTGCCTGCCATTCCTCCCCAGCCCAATGCATTACATCTGCCTGCCATTCCTCCCCAGCCCAATGCATTACTTCTGCCTGCCATTCCTCCCCAGCCCAATGCATTACATCTGCCTGCCATTCCTCCCCAGCCCAATGCATAACATCTGCCTGCCATTCCTCCCCAGCCCAATGCATTACATCTGCCTGCCATTCCTCCCCTGCCCAATGCATAACTCACAAGGTTGTCTGGCAGTATCGAGAGGAAGGTTGTTCCACAGCTACTTGAAGAAGCAATATCTAGTGGAAGTACAAATGCCTTCCATGACAAAAGACAACAGATCTTAAATTATGTCAAATAAAGGAATGACTTGAGGGAGGCGATGGAGTAGTCCTCTAGACTGCAGTTGTAGTCCTCCCTAAACCTGATTTACTGACTGCTGCGGAATCCTTCCATTAACCCAGTGTGTTGGAGTGTGTGTGTGTGTGTGTTTGATCGTTTGTGGATGCGTGTGTGTGTGTTGGAGTGTGTGTGTGTTTGGAGTGTGTATTGGATTGTGTGTGTGTTGGAGTGTGTGTTGGAGTGTGTGTGTGTGTGTGTGTTTGGAGTGTGTATTGGATTGTGTGTGTGTTGGAGTGTGTGTTGGAGTGTTTGTGTGTGTGCTTTGTGCGTGCCTGCATGTGTGTGTATGTTTGTGTTTAATAACTAAAGCTCTTATCTCTCCCAGAGCTGGCTTCTAGAGAGGTCATTTTCCCACACACTCTAAGCTGAGATCTGTCTGGTCTGGACAGCATCCCACCGTGGTAGAGGCTCTTCTACAAAGTTTTCTGGTTCTTGGTTCTCAGAGAGAAGTGATGTTAAGAAACACCACTTATCTGGGATGATACAGCAACAGCATTAGTGTTACAAACAGACTGGTTACTGTCTCTGTCTTTTACACTATGTATCTGCTGTGTGATGTGATTTCTGTCTCACTGTTCTGTAGTGTGTAACGTTTAATAAAGGCTCACCTTGAAAAATATCATCTGGAAATGGTTGTTTCTTGCCCATATTTTGAAGTACATTTTGCATTTATTTTGTTGTCTTGGACCAAATCTGCACACCAAAAGTGTCATGATATTCGCGTTGTCATTCATGGACTCTGATGGACTGTTTCCTGTACTTATCTACATTGTTGACATAGTGTATTCTGATGTAATGTTCTCCTGCTGTCTCGTTGTCCTGCAGTGGAGCCGTTTGTCTGTACGGCTCAGGCCATAGCTGACATAGTGATCCATGTTCTCCTGTCTTACCCTCTTTCCAGTGGATCCTTTTGTCTGCACGGCTCAGGCCATAGCTGACATAGTGATCCATGTTCTCCTGTCTTACCCTCTTTCCAGTGGATCCTTTTGTCTGCACGACTCAGGCCATAGCTGACATAGTGATCCATGTTCTCCTGTCTTACCCTCTTTCCAGTGGATCCTTTTGTCTGCACGACTCAGGCCATAGCTGACATAGTGATCCATGTTCTCCTGTCTTACCCTCTTTCCAGTGGATCCTTTTGTCTGTACGACTCAGGCCATAGCTGACATAGTGATCCATGTTCTCCTGTCTTACCCTCTTTCCAGTGGATCCTTTTGTCTGCACGACTCAGGCCATAGCTGACATAGTGATCCTGGTGGATGGATCCTGGAGCATCGGCAGGATCAACTTCCGCTTGGTCCGCATGTTCCTGGAGAACCTGGTCAACGCTTTCAGCGTCGGGATCGACCAGACCAGGATAGGTAAGCAGTAGCATCACTGTCTGTTATTAACCAGGATAGGTAAGCAGTAGCATCACTGTCTGTTATTAACCAGGATAGGTAAGCAGTAGCATCACTGTATGTTATTAACCAGGATAGGTAAGCAGTAGCATCAATGTCTGTTATTAACCAGGATAGGTAAGCAGTAGCATCACTGTATGTTATTAACCAGGATAGGTAAGCAGTAGCATCACTGTATGTTATTAACCAGGATAGGTAAGCAGTAGCATCACTGTCTGTTATTAACCAGGATAGGTAAGCAGTAGCATCACTGTCTGTTATTAACCAGGGTAGGTAAGCAGTAGCATCACTGTCTGTTATTAACCAGGATAGGTAAGCAGTAGCATCACTGTCTGTTATTAACCAGGATAGGTAAGCAGTAGCATCACTGTCTGTTATTAACCAGGATAGGTAAGCAGTAGCATCACTGTCTGTTATTAACCAGGATAGGTAAGCAGTAGCATCACTGTCTGTTATTAACCTTACTGTACTGCACTGTCACAGGGTTCAATAGCCTGGTCAAATGCAGGTGTGAAGTATATTCCCTCATGTAAGCCTTATCCTAAAATTAAACATACAGTTGAAGTTGGAAGTTTACATACACCTTAGCCAAATACATTTAAACTCAGTTTTTCACAATTCCTGACATTTAATCCTAGTAAAAATTCCCTGTCTTAGGTCAGTTAGGATCACCACTTTATTTTAAGAATGTGAAATGTCAGTATAATAGTAGAGAGAATGATTTATTTCAGCTTTTATTTCTTTCATCACATTCCCAGTGGGTCAGAAGTTTACATACACTCAATTAGTATTTGGTAGCATTGCCTTTAAATTGTTTAACTTGGGTCAAACGTTTCGGGTAGCCTTCCACAAGCTTCCCACAATAAGTTGGGGGAATTTTGGCCCATTCCTCCTGACAGAGCTGGTGTAACTGAATCAGGTTTGTAGTCCTCCTTGCTCACACACGCCTTTTCATTTCTGCCCACACATTTTCGATAGGATTGAGGTCAGGGCTTTTTCCTGGCCACTCCAATACCTTGACTTTGTTGTCCTTAAGCCATTTTGCCACAACATTGGAAGTATGCTTGGGGTCATTATCCATTTGGAAGACCCATTTGCAACCATGCTTTAACTTCCTGACTGATGTCTTGAGATGTTGCTTCAATATATTCACATAATTTTCCTTCCTCATGATGCCATCTATTTTGTGAAGTGCACCAGTCCCTCCTGCAGCAAAGCACCCCCACAGCATGATGCTGCCACCCCTGTGCTTCACGGTTGGGATGGTGTTCTTAGGCTTGCAAGCTTCCCCTTCTTCCTCCAAACATAACGATGGTCATTATGGCCAAACAGTTCTATTTTTGTTTCATCAGACCAGAGGACATTTCTCCAAAAAGTACGATCTTTGTCCCCATGTGCAATTGCAAACCGTAGTCTGGCTTTTTTATGGCGGTTTTGTAGCAGTGGCTTCTTCCTTGCTGAGCGGCCTTTCAGGTTATGTCGATATAGGACTCGTTTTACTGTGGATATAGATACTTTTGTACCCGTTTCCTCCAGCATCTTCACAAGGTCCTTTGCTGCTGTTCTGGGATTTATTTGCACCAAAGTACGTTCATCTCTAGGAGACAGAACGCGTCTCCTTCCTGAGCGGTATGACGGCTGCGTGGTCCCATGGTGTTTATACTTGCATACTATTGTTTGTACAGATGAACGTGGTACCTTCAGTCGTTTGGAAATTGCTCCCAAGGATGAACCAGACTTGTGGAGGTCTAAACATTTTTTGCTGAGGGCTTGGCTGATTTCTTTTGATTTTCCCATGATGTCAAGCAAAGAGGCAGTGAGTTTGAAGGTAGGCCTTGAAATACATCCACAGGTACACCTCCAATTGACTCAAATGATGTCAATTAGCCTATCAGAAGCTTCTAAAGCCATGACATCATTTTCTGGAATTTTCCAAGCTGTTTAAAGGCACAGTCAACTTGGTGTATGTAAACTTCTGACCCACTGGAATTGTGATACAGTGAATTATAAGTGAAATAATCTGTCTGTAAACAATTGTTGTAAAAATTACAAAACTTGCATCATGCACAAAGTAGATGTCCTAACCGACTTGCCAAAACTATAGTTTGTTAACAAGAAATTTGTGGAGTGGTTGAAAAATGACGTTTAATGACTCCAACCTAAAGTGTGTGTAAACTTCCGACTTCAACCGTATGTTATTCTAGTCTATTCTACTGTGTTCCCTCCCAGGTCTGGCCCAGTACAGTGGGGACCCCAGGATAGAGTGGCATCTGAATGCCTTCAGCACTAAAGATGCAGTTCTCGATGCTGTGAAGAACCTGCCCTACAAGGGAGGCAACACGCTGACAGGTACACCAGCAGCTCCCTCCGACTTCATCCCTAATGACAGCTATGGAAAGGTCACAATACATTTAGCCCAGAGGGGGATGTTAAGCAATGCTTAGTACAAAATCTACACAGATGTACTGAAATCTGTTTATAGGGGGATGTTAAGCAATGCTTAGTACAAAATATACACAGATGTACTGAAATCTGTTTATAGGGGGATGTTAAGCAATGCTTAGTACAAAATATACACAGATGTACTGAAATCTGTTTATAGGGGGATGTTAAGCAATGCTTAATACAAAATATACACAGATGTACTGAAATCTGTTTATAGGGGGATGTTAAGCAATGCTTAGTACAAAATATACACAGATGTACTGAAATCTGTTTATAGGGGGATGTTAAGCAATGCTTAGTACAAAATATACACAGATGTACTGAAATCTGTTTATAGGGGGATGTTAAGCAATGCTTAATACAAAATCTACACAGATGTACTGAAGTCTGTTTATAGATTTTTGCGTGAATGTAAAGTGGTTCGTTAAGGGTAACAAGAGTCAGTGAGGAAAAGCTATGTGACTTTTCGAAGTATCAACCAGTGGAGCCATCATCAGTGACCTGTGTGTATCTGTGTAACTGTGTATCTGTTTAACTGTGTATCTGTCTATGTGTGTATCTGTGTATTTGTGTATCTGTGTATTTGTGTATCTGTGAATCTGTGAATCTGTGTATCTGTGTAGCTTTGAATCTGTGTATCTGTGAAGCTGTGAATCTGTGTAGCTGTGTAGCTGTGAATCTGTGTATCTGTGTAACTTAACTGTTTAACTCTTTGTATATCTGTGTGTATCTGGGTACACTGAGTGTGCAAAACATTAGGAACACCTTCCTAATATTGAGTTGCATCCCCTTTTTGCCCTCAGAACAGCCTCAATTCGTCGGGGCATGGACTCTACAAGGTGTCGAAGCGTTCCACAGGGATGCTGGCCCATGTTGACTCCAGTGCTTCCCACAGTTGTGTTCAAGTTGGCTGGATGTCCTTTGGGTGGTGGACCATTCTTGATACACACAGGAAACTGTTGCGTGTGAAAAACCCAGCAGCGTTCCAGTTCTTGACATACTCAAACCGGTGTGCCTGGAACCTACTACCATACCCTGTTCAAAGGCACTTAAATCTTTTGTCTTGCCCATTCACCCTCTGAATGGCACACATACACAATCCATGTCTCAGTTGTCTCAATGCTTAGAAATCCTTCTTTAACCTGTCGCCTCCCCCTTCATCGACACTGACTTGAAGTGGATTTAACAAGTGACATCAGTAAGGGATCGTAGCGTTCACCAGGATTCACCTGGTCAGTCTATGTCATGGAAACTCAGTGTATCTGTGTATGTCCGTAGGCCTGGCCCTGACCTATATCCTGGAGAACAGCTTCAAGCCCGAGTCGGGCTCCAGGAGCGGCGTACCCAAAGTTGGTATCCTGATCACAGACGGGAAGTCCCAGGATGATGTGATCCCCCCCGCCCAGAGCCTGAGGGATGCTGGCGTCGAACTCTTCGCCGTCGGTAGGACGCAGGGCCTTGTTGTCCTTACTGTAGTATGAACACGTGATGGCGTCTTTAGGTGAACTACAGTGCATTCGGAAAGTATTTAGACCCCTTGGCTTTTTCTGCATTTTGTTACGTTACAGCCTTATTCTCAAATTGATTAATTGGTTTTTTTCCCCCCCTCATCAATCTACACACAATACCGCATAATGACACAATCAATTGAATTTACCACAGGCGGACTCCAATCAAGTTGTAGAAACATCTCAAGGATGATCAATGGAAACAGGATGCACCTGAGCTCAATTTCTAGTCTCATAGCAATGGGTCTGAATACTTATGTAAATAAGGTTTATTTTTATATTTTTTTTATATACATTTGCAATAATGTATAAAAACCTGTTTTCGCTTTGTCATTATGGGGTATTGTGTGTAGATTGCTGAGAATTTTTATTTATTTAATCAATTTTAGAATAAGGCTGTAACGCAACAAAATGTGGAAAGTGTCAAGGGGTCTGAATACTGCGAGACTTGATGCTGTCGGTAGGACACATTTAGTGTGCCATGTATGTTGTTTTAGAGGCAAAGGCTGACAATGTGACACATTTTGATATACTTCTGCCCTTTGTGTTATGTTAAGGGAAACAAAAGGAAATGGATAGATCTTGATCTTAATCCTAATCTTGATCTTAATCTTAATTTAAATCTTAATCCTGATCTTAATCTTAATCTTGATTTTAGTGCTCTCTCTCCCTGCGTGCAGGTGTGAAGAACGCTGATGAGAATGAGCTGAGGGCCATAGCTTCTGAGCCTGACCACACTCATGTGTACAACGTGGCAGACTTCAGCATCATGAGCTCCATAATAGAGGGACTTACCAAGATAGTATGTGAACGGGTAGAGGATCAGGACAAGGAGATCAAAGGTGAACAAATCAAATCAGAGAGCAAAGCTGTTGACACGTCAGTCATCACACTACTGTCTACCTCCACAGTACTGTCTCATGCACTTAGACATAGTGCACAGTCTTTAATATTGAGCAGGCCTCAGGTAGTCGCTAGAAATCTGAGCTGAAATAACTCCTGTCTGTTTAATACACTTCATACTTAATCAGCATGCATTTGAATCATCATAATGCTGTCCATGTGTAGTGCACGCTGAATAAACAGGTTCCAAAAGGGATCTTCGGCTGTCCCCATAGGAATACCCTTTTGGGTTCCATGTATAACCCTCTATGGAATGAGCTCTACATGGAACCCAAAAGGGTTCTACCTGGAGCCAAAAGGGTTCTAGCTGGAACCAAAAAGAGTTATTCACAGAGTTATCCTATGGGGACAGCCGAAGAACCCTAGATAGCACAAACCTTCCAGACCATAAATTCTCTAACCATCCGTTATAATGTATCTCCAGGAGAGACGGCAGATAAGGAGACACAGGTAGCTCCGAGTGACATCAACATGTCCTTACAGTACAGTATACTGAACAGTCTTTCACCTTATATGATGCTATCCTGGACTATCTGAATGTCTGTTTCTCCAGGAGAGTCTGCAGAACAGGAGACACGGGGAGCTCCTCAGGACCTAGTGATATCAGAGGTGACAGCCAGGAGTTTCAGGGTGTCCTGGAGTCACGCCCCCGGCAGTGTAGAGAAGTACCGTGTGGTGTATTACCCAGCTACCCAGGGAGGACGGCCTGAAGAGGTATACACTCACACACCATCTTGCTCTCCCACCCAATAGTCGCGTATCCGTTTTTTTTAATGTCCATCTGCTGCAGTTGAAACCAGGGGTCGGGAACCTAAATAATTTTCCAATCGTTTTGTTCTGAATAGAATCACAAATTATTTTTGTTCCGTTCCACTGTTCCGACTAGCAAAATAAAGTTCTGAACCGGTTCGAACCAAAAAACAACAGTACCAGTTTATATCATTCCTTTTGGTTCCTTTTTTAACGTGTGAAATCAACAGCTTTTTACATTTAGCTCATTAAATGACTTGACCAATCAGTGCGGAGAGAGCAGGCAAGCTAGTTGCGCAAGATGCGACGGAAATGTTGCGGGTGGGGAGGGAGCAAGAGAGGGTTGAGGAGGAGGCTTGAAGCGCTGGGCATCTTGTTATGACATGCATTATCTGAATTAGGTCCACAGAATTACACCCAGGAGGAGCGGCTTCTATGGAGAAACTTTTGAACGTCCTTTGAGCTAGCTAGCTAACAAGCTTGTGTGTGCAGAGCGGCACCAGAATCAAAAACACGTCTTGTCGTTTTGTAGTTAATAAATCCAACGTGAAACGTGATAACTAGGCCTATAGTATCCTTAACTAGCATTGAAAAAGTGAATCCATTCTTTACTAGCTAATTAAAAAGCTTTCTCCCTATCTTCTGAATCAAGCGTCAATGTAACGTCAGTACAGTAGCCTATACGTCTGAGGGGGGAGGGGCAGGTAGCCTAAACACGCACAGATAAAGATGTTCAGCTTGCAGGCAGACACTGGAATACGTTTCTGAGTGACAGAGTGAGGGCTTTGCATGGGCGCTTTGTTGCATTCTTTTGTTGGGACTAGACAAAAATGCCTGGAACGTTAAATAACGTTATTAACCGGTTCCCATGCTTTTAAAATAACGGTTCTGTTCTGGAACAGTATGGATCTCTTTCGTTCCTGGTTCCGTTTCTGTTCTTTGAAAAATGTCTTTCTTTTCCAGTTTTTCTGTTCTGTTCCCTGAACCGGTTCCAACCCTGGTTAAAACACACCCACTGTAAATTCAGTGAGACACAAGACAATAATTGACTGAATGCACACCTGATACTGCAGTGAAATTTCATTCATTCCCCTTGCCCTGTCTTCTGTCCTCCTCCGTCCCTCCCTTGAATTCATCCAGTACTCCAGTCATAGTTGAAACACTCACTGAGAAAAACAACGGAGTGCACACGTGACACCCCTGGCCTCTATCTGCCTTCCTCCATCCCTCATCCCCTGTATCCATCCAGGACTCCAGCTGTCTAGGCTGTGTCCCAAATGGTGCCCTGTGGGCCCTGTCAAAAGTAGTTCAGATGTACAGGACTACTTTACTGGATGTATTGACTCCAGATGTACAGGACTACTTTACTGGATGTATTGACTCCAGATGTACAGGACTACTTTACTGGATGTATTGACTCCAGATGTACAGGACTACTTTACTGGATGTATTGACTCCAGATGTTCAGGACTACTTTACTGGATGTATTGACTCCAGATGTACAGGACTACTTTACTGGATGTGTTGACTCCAGATGTACAGGACTACTTTACTGGATGTATTGACTCCAGATGTTCAGGACTACTTTACTGGATGTATTGACTCCAGATGTACAGGACTACTTTACTGGATGTATTGACTCCAGATGTACAGGACTACTTTACTGGATGTATTGACTCCATATGTACAGGACTACTTTACTGGATGTATTGACTCCAGATGTTCAGGACTACTTTACTGGATGCATTGACTCCAGATGTACAGGACTACTTTACTGGATGTATTGACTCCAGATGTACAGGACTACTTTACTGGATGTATTGACTCCAGATGTACAGGACTACTTTACTGGATGTATTGACTCCAGATGTTCAGGACTACTTTACTGGATGTATTGACTCCAGATGTACAGGACTACTTTACTGGATGTATTGACTCCAGATGTACAGGACTACTTTACTGGATGTATTGACTCCAGATGTTCAGGACTACTTTACTGGATGTATTGACTCCAGATGTACAGGACTACTTTACTGGATGTATTGACTCCAGATGTACAGGACTACTTTATTGGATGTATTGACTCCAGATGTACAGGACTACTTTATTGGATGTATTGACTCCAGATGTTCAGGACTACTTTACTGGATGTATTGACTCCAGATGTACAGGACTACTTTACTGGATGTATTGACTCCAGATGTACAGGACTACTTTACTGGATGTATTGACTCCAGATGTACAGGACTACTTTACTGGATGTATTGACTCCAGATGTTCAGGACTACTTTACTGGATGCATTGACTCCAGATGTACAGGACTACTTTACTGGATGTATTGACTCCAGATGTACAGGACTACTTTACTGGATGTATTCACTCCAGATGTTCAGGACTACTTTACTGGATGCATTGACTCCAGATGTACAGGACTACTTTACTGGATGTATTGACTCCAGATGTACAGGACTACTTTACTGGATGTATTGACTCCAGATGTACAGGACTACTTTACTGGATGTATTGACTCCAGATGTTCAGGACTACTTTACTGGATGTATTGACTCCATATGTACAGGACTACTTTACTGGATGTATTGACTCCAGATGTACAGGACTACTTTACTGGATGTATTGACTCCAGATGTACAGGACTACTTTACTGGATGTATTGACTCCAGATGTTCAGGACTACTTTACTGGATGTATTGACTCCAGATGTACAGGACTACTTTACTGGATGTATTGACTCCAGATGTACAGGACTACTTTACTGGATGTATTGACTCCAGATGTACAGGACTACTTTACTGGATGTATTGACTCCAGATGTACAGGACTACTTTATTGAATGTATTGACTCTGTGTATCTCTCTGGCCCAGTCTCTGTGTATCTCTCTGACCCAGTCTCTGTGTATCTCTGTTAATCTCTCTGACCCAGTCTATGTGTATCTCTCTGGCCCAGTCTCTGTGTATTTATGTGTTTCTCTCTGGCCCAGTCTCTGTGTATCTCTCTGACCCAGTCTCTGTGTATCCCTGTTAATCTCTCTGACCCAGTCTATGTGTATCTCTCTGGCCCAGTCTCTGTGTATTTCTGTGTTTCTCTCTGGCCCAGTCTCTGTGTATTTCTCTGACCCAGTCTCTGTGTATCTCTGTGTATCTCTCTGGCCCAGTCTCTGTGTATCTCTGTGTATCTCTCTGACACAGTCTCTGTGTATCTCTCTGACCCAGTCTCTGTGTATTTCTGTGTTTCTCTCTGACCTAGTCTCTGTGTATCTCTGTGTATCTCTCTGGCCCAGTCTCTGTGTATCTCTCTGACCCAGTCTCTGTGTATCTCTCTGACCCAGTCTCTGTGTATCTCTGTGTATCTCTCTGACCCAGTCTCTGTGTATCTCTCTGACCCAGTCTCTGTGTATCTCTCTGACCCAGTCTCTGTGTATCTCTGTGTATCTCTCTGACCCAGTCTCTGTGTATCTCTTTGACCCAGTCTCTGTGTATCTCTCTGACCCAGTCTCTGTGTATTTCTGTGTTTCTCTCTGACCCAGTCTCTTTGTATTTATGTGTATCTCTCTGGCCCAGTCTCTGTGTATCTCTCTGACCCAGTCTCTGTGTATCTCTCTGACCCAGTCTCTGTGTATTTCTGTGTTTCTCTCTGACCCAGTCTCTTTGTATTTATGTGTATCTCTCTGGCCCAGTCTATGTGTATCTCTCTGACCCAGTCTCTGTGTATCTCTCTGACCCAGTCTCTGTGTATCTCTGTGTATCTCTTTGACCCAGTCTCTCTGTATCTCTCCCAGTCTGTGGTGGACGGCACAGAGAACTCTGTGGTTGTGCAGAATCTCAACTCCTTGACAGAGTACCAGTTAGCTGTGTTTGCTGTCTACACCAGCTCAGCTAGCGAGGCACTTCGTGGCAGCGAGACCACATGTGAGTCCACCTCCCTTCTCATTGTCAGCAAGACTATTTTCTACAGTTGTTATTTTTTCCTCAGCTCCTGTGCCAAGTTGGATGGGTGTAAACATACTCTTTCACCTAGGTTTAACCCACCTCTCTGTGTGTGTCTGTGTGTCTGTGTGTCTGTGTGTCTGTGTGTCTGTGTGTCTGTGTCTGTGTGTCTGTGTGTCTGTGTGTCTGTGTGTGTCTGTGTCTGTGTGTCTGTGTGTGTCTGTCTGTGTGTCTGTGTGTCTGTGTGTCTGTGTCTGTGTGTCTGTGTGTCTGTGTGTGTCTGTGTCTGTGTGTCTGTGTGTGTCTGTGTCTGTGTCTGTGTGTCTGTGTGTCTGTGTGTCTGTGTGTGTCTGTGTCTGTGTGTGTCTGTGTCTGTGTGTCTGTGTGTCTGTGTCTGTCTGTGTCTGTGTGTCTGTGTGTGTTTGTGTGTGTTCGTTCCTGTGTCTCAGTGGCTCTCCCCATGGTGAACGGCCTGGAGCTGTACGATGTTACCCACAACACTATGCGGGCGCGGTGGAGCGGTGTGCAGGGCGTCTCGGGGTACACGGTCCTCTACGCCCCCCTGACCGAGGACGTGGCCTCCGACGAGAAAGAGGTACCCCAGCCAGAGGGCCGCGAGCCTGGGTGGGATTGGTCTGGGGGAGGGTTCTTCCTGGAGGGGCTGGTGGTGGTCCGTGTCTCTTTTCCTCTGGTGAAATCTAGCATGGATACTCCCTAGTTACTAAACCACAGGATCACCGGGGTGGTAGGCTTTGTGTCAGTGGATCTGGTGCTAAACTGAAAAGAATCTCCAGCAGCACACTGGTGATCAGAGGTTTATTGGATCTGGTGGTGTCATGGAGGCAGGAGAGACCTCAATAAGAGGTAATAATCTAGAGAAAATGTTGCAGTTTTAAAGAAAGTTTGCTTCAATTCTACTCATTTTGCCATGGGGCGGAGAGAAGATTTTGCAGTTTTATAACTAATTTCATGCAATTCTACTCATTTTGCCATGGGGCAGAGAGAATATTTAGCAATTTTATAACTAATTTCATACAATTCTACTCATTTTGACATGGGGCGGAGAGAAGATTGAGCAATTTTATAACTAATTTCATACAATTCTACTCATTTTGCCATGGGGCGGAGTGTGATGAGTGTGATAGAAGGAGTCAGGCGCAGGAGGGTAATCACCGAATGCAGAGTTTATTCCGTCGTACACACATAGCGCTGGATAGCGACAAACGAAACAGGCACAGGGGACATATCTACCCTGGCAATACAAGGTAATGGTAGCTCCAACAATAACAGGCACAGGGGAAATATCTACCCTGGCAATACAAGGTACAAGTAGCTCCGCCGAGCTACACTACTCTCACAAATAAACAATCACCCACAAGGACAAGGGGGGCAGAGGGAACACTTATACACAGACTAATGAGGGGATATGAACCAGGTGTGTGTGATTGACAAGACAAGACAAATGGAATGATGAATAATGGAGCGGCAGTGGCTAGTAGGCCGGAGATGACGAACGCCGAAGCCTGCCCGAACAAGGAGGGGAGGCAGCCTCGGCGGGAAGTCGTGACACGGAGAGAAGATTTAGCAATTTTATAACTAATTTCATGCAATTCTACTCATTTCGCCATGGGGCTGAGAGGAAAATTAGCTATTTTACATTTTGCCATAGGTTGGAGAGAAATGGGAGAATTTTTAAATATGATATCTGAGTGAGACTGACTAACAAAATCAATGGGGGCCCCTGGTCGGTAGTTCGACCATGATCGCAAGTTTAGATAGCTGTCTGCTAAACTAACTTAGCAAATGTTTTGCTGACATGGGCTAATTGACTGACTATCAGTGACTGACGTAACAAAAAATATATATATTATCAGAGGGCCTTCAAAAGGGGTGCCGCGGGCCGGAATATTCCAGAAGATGC
The DNA here is from genome assembly GCF_020615455.1 of Coregonus clupeaformis. NCBI lineage: Eukaryota > Metazoa > Chordata > Actinopteri > Salmoniformes > Salmonidae > Coregonus > Coregonus clupeaformis. The sequence goes on from NW_025533618.1 coordinate 124,682, forward strand.
CTCAGAAATAATACTGTACATTCTATAAAGCTTTTTTCAGACAGTGGAAAGAAGTTACATGTTTCATATTGAATTATTCTCCATACTAATCAGGCTTCCAGATGGTACTTCTTGGGTTGAGTCCCAAAAGGCACCCTATTCCCTATATAAGTCCACTACATTTTGAAAATACAAATACTACAAAAGTAGTGCACTGTATAAGGAATAGGGTGTCATTTGGAACGCACACCACTGTGTCACCAGGACCTTCACTGGTGCCACGTTTTTCCCCATTAAACCAACAGATGAAGGTGTCAGACGCAGTAACTGATCTGGAGCTGGGGGCCTTGACTCCTGCTACAGAGTACACTGTGACAGTCTATGCCATGTATGGAGAAGAGGCTAGTGATCCTATGACTAACCAGGAGACCACCTGTGAGTGTCCTCTCAAACTTACTGTAACATATTCAACAATTCAGATAAAGGTTGAGATATATACTGTATATCTTCCTGTCTTCAGAAGTTGTAACTATCTCTTGTAGCTGTATAGCACATTGTGACAACTGCTGATGGAAAAAGGGCTTTATAAATACATTTGATTGATTGATTGATCTCTGCAACGTGACGTATTGAGTTAACCCCTTTGTGTCTGCAGTGCCACTGAGCCCTCCCAAGAACCTTGTGTTCTCTGAGGTGGACCACAACTCAGCCAAACTGTCGTGGGAAGCTGCCTCTAGGAAGGTGACAGGATACCGCATTATGTACGTCAAGACTGGCGGGCGACAGACTAATGAGGTGAGAGACAAGACTAGGGGATTTAACTTAGAACAAGACTAGGGGATTTAACTTAGAACAAGACTAGGGGATTTAACCTAGAACAAGACTAGGGGATTTAATCTAGAGTTATCCATATATTGCATCTGACTTCCTCCTTCTCTCTTTCTCTCTCTCTCTCTCTCTCTCTCTCTCTCTCTCTCTCTCTCTCTCTCTCTCTCTCTCTCTCTCTCTCTCTCTCTCTCTTCTCTCAATACTGTGTGTCTCTGTTTCCCCTTAGGTGGAGGTGGGTCCAGTCACGTCCTGGACTCTAAATGACCTGACGTCTGTAATGGAGTATGAGGTGGCCATCTTTGGGATCTACAACGAGGGCCAATCAGAAGCCATCTCTGGCATGTTCACCACCGGTAAGAACCAATCAGAGTCTATCAGAGTAGTGCCAGATGGCAGGGTTGGCACTTTAGGAGCTATTTTATTGGTACTAACCAGGTCAGAGTACTACTGTAGTATGAGTTCTTCCTATTGGTACTAACCAGGTCAGAGTACTACTGTAGTATGAGTTATTCATATTGGTACTAACCAGGTCAGAGTACTACTGTAGTATGAGTTCTTCCTATTGGTACTAACCAGGTCAGAGTACTACTGTAGTATGAGTTCTTCCTATTGGTACTAACCAGGTCAGAGTACTACTGTAGTATGAGTTCTTCCTATTGGTACTAACCAGGTCAGAGTACTACTGTAGTATGAGTTCTTCCTATTGGTACTAACCAGGTCAGAGTACTACTGTAGTATGAGTTCTTCCTATTGGTACTAACCAGGTCAGAGTACTACTGTAGTATGAGTTCTTCCTATTGGTACTAACCAGGTCAGAGTACTACTGTTGTATGAGTTCTTCCTATTGGTACTAACCAGGTCAGAGTAGTACTGTTATATGAGTTCTTCCTATTGGTACTAACCAGGTCAGAGTACTACTGTAGTATGAGTTCTTCCTATTGGTACTAACCAGGTCAGAGTAGTACTGTAGTATGAGTTCTTCCTATTGGTACTAACCAGGTCAGAGTACTACTGTAGTATGAGTTCTTCCTATTGGTACTAACCAGGTCAGAGTACTACTGTAGTATGAGTTCTTCCTATTGGTACTAACCAGGTCAGAGTACTACTGTAGTATGAGTTCTTCCTATTGGTACTAACCAGGTCAGAGTACTACTGTTGTATGAGTTCTTCCTATTGGTACTAACCAGGTCAGAGTACTACTGTTGTATGAGTTATTCCTATTGGTACTAAACAGGTCAGAGTACTACTGTTGTATGAGTTCTTCCTATTGGTACTAACCAGGTCAGAGTACTACTGTTGTATGAGTTCTTCCTATTGGTACTAACCAGGTCAGAGTACTACTGTTGTATGAGTTCTTCCTATTGGTACTAACCAGGTCAGAGTACTACTGTAGTATGAGTTCTTCCTATTGGTACTAACCAGGTCAGAGTACTACTGTAGTATGAGTTCTTCCTATTGGTACTAACCAGGTCAGAGTAGTACTGTACTATGAGTTCTTCCTATTGGTACTAACCAGGTCAGAGTACTACTGTTGTATGAGTTCTTCCTATTGGTACTAACCAGGTCAGAGTACTACTGTTGTATGAGTTCTTCCTATTGGTACTAACCAGGTCAGAGTACTACTGTTGTATGAGTTCTTCCAGTCAGAAGTGATGTGTGTTTTACCTCATCTTCTATCTGATCTGATGATGCTGTTTGATCTCTCTAATAGACCCTGTGCCAGGCCCCGTTGACCTCCAGGCCAGTGAGGTCACCACAGAGAGCTTCCGGGTCAGCTGGGGTCACTCTGTTCCGGGCATCGTCCTCTACAAACTGACCTGGGCTTCTTATGATGGAGAGGACACTAAGGAGGTCAGTACTGGGACAACCCACTAAGGAGGTCAGTACTGGGACAACCCACTAAGGAGGTCAGTACTGGGACAACCCACTAAGGAGGTCAGCACTGGGACAACCCACTAAGGAGGTCAGTACTGGGACAACCCACTAAGGAGGTCAGTACTGGGACAACCCACTAAGGAGGTCAGTACTGGGACAACCCACTAAGGAGGTCAGTACTGGGACAACCCACTAAGGAGGTCAGTACTGGGACAACCCACTAAGGAGGTCAGTACTGGGACAACCCACTAAGGAGGTCAGTACTGGGACAACCCACTAAGGAGGTCAGTACTGGGACAACCCAAAAGGGAAATCAGACCTGGATCAATACATTTGTCAAATGCTTCCTAAGACTCTTCCTGCTGTTGATTTAGTTTGCCAGGTAAAATAGAATCAATGGAATAGTCCCAAAAGTGCAAACTCCAATACCCATATGCCAAGTTAGATACTTGACTTGATTGGGTGCCTGATTGACTGGGTTTTTAGAGGCTGATATAACTGTGATCATGCCTCAGATCCAAAGTGTTGATCATCTGTCCTTAACAAGACAACATCAGGTGCAGAATGACACCACGCTCCAGTCTCTAGCCAGCTGGTGAAATATTAGCATGGTCCCAGATCAGTTTGTGCTGTTTTGCCAACTCCTATGACAGCAGCCATTGGAGTTGGCAATAAAGCACAAACCGTTATGGGCCCAGGCTAGTGAAATATGCTCTCTGAACTGACTCACCACCCTCATGCATCACCTGGGCCTGGCCTTTTCCTGGGTCCGGACTGACTGCTGGAGCTAGCTGGTCTTTACAGATAGCACAGCAGGACTGCAGGTCGGTGTGTTTTCCTGGGAGTCACCGCTGCAGAAAATAACAATGTGTCCCAAATGGCACCCTATTCCCTGTAAAGTGCACTACTTTGGATCTGAGCCCTATGGGCCCTGGTCAAAAGTAGTGCACTAAATGGAGAATAGGGTGCCATTTGGACCGCATGCTGTGACTGTAGAGCTGTGAGTCTGTGACTCTGAGGTAGGGTGGTGGAATGTTACACCACTGAGACCCAAAACGCTCCGTCGATCTGGAGAGGAGAGATTTTCCCACAAAACCCAACAACCCAGACTAGTTGAGTTAATCCATGAGAGAGCAGTGTATGATAATTATATTGATCATAGATCAGCATGTCTATTTTATCCTTTCTGTTTTCTATTCTCTCTTATTTCTCTCTCGCCATATCTCTTTCTTTCTTTCTTTCTTTCTCTCTTTCTTTCTCTCTCTTTCTCTCTCTTTCTTTCTCTCTTTCTTTCTCTCTCTTTCTTTCTTTCTTTCTTTCTTTCTTCTCTTTCTTTCTCTCTCTTTCTCTCTCTTTCTTTCTCTCTTTCTTTCTCTCTTTCTTTCTTTCTTTCTTTCTCTCTCTCTCTTCTCTCTCTCTCTCTCTCTCTCTCTCTCTCACTAACTCTCTCTCTCTCACTAACTCTCTCTCTCTCTCTCTCTCTGTCTCTCTCACTAACTCTCTCTTTCACTAACTCTCTCTCTCTCTCTCTCTCTCTCTGTCTCTCTCTCTGTCTCTCTCTCTCTCTCTCTCTCTCTCTCTCTCTCTCTCTCTCTCTCTCTCTCTCTCTCTCGTCTCTGTCTCTCTCTCACTAACTCTCTCTCTCTCTCTGTCTCTCTGCTCTCTCTCTCTCTCTCTCTCTCTCTCTCTCTCACTAACTCTCTCTCTCTCTCTCTCTCTGTCTCTCTCACTAACTCTCTCTTTCACTAACTCTCTCTCTCTCTCTCTCTCTCTCTCTCTCTCTGTCTCTCTCTCTGTCTCTCTCTCTCTCTCTCTCTCTCTCTCTCTCTCTCTCTCTCTCTCTCTCTCTCTCTCTCTCTGTCTCTGTCTCTCTCTCACTAACTCTCTCTCTCTCTCTGTCTCTCTGTCTCTCTGTCTCTCTCTCTCTCTCTCTCTCTCTCTCTCTCTCACTAACTCTCTCTCTCTCTCTCTCTCTCTCTCTCTCTCTCTCTCTCTCGCTCTCGCTCTCTCTTTCTCTCTGTATTCTAGATGGTTCTAAGTGGTGACGTGGACTCCTTCCTCCTCAGTGGACTGAGCCCTAACACGGAGTATGAGGTGATGCTCCAAGCCATCTTCAAAGACCAATCAGAGAGTGATGCAGTGTTAGTGGTGGAGACAACACGTAAGAGAACAATACAACTCAACTCATTCTCCATGCAGCATACAGCAGAACCATTCTCCATGCAGCATACAGCAGAACCATTCTCCATGCAGCATACAGCAGAACCATTCTCCATGCAGCATACAGCAGAACCATTCTCCATGCAGCATACAGCAGAACCATTCTCCATGCAGCATACAGCAGAACCATTCTCCATGCTGCATACAGCAGAACCATTCTCTCATGTTTAGTTTCTGCAGTTTAAACCTTGACTTTAAAAATCAGAACTTATCTTATCTGCAAAGGGCCAGGCTTTCACTCCAGCCAAATCAGTAAGACACCAGATTCAAGTATTGAACTAATCACTTTGTCCAATAAATACTTAATTAGTTGAATCAGATGTGGCACTGCTTTGACTAGAGCTGCAGCCTGCACCCACACTGGGTATGCAACGTTGACAAATCTAAACTGTAATAGTTCATTCAGTTCCAGTATTGTCTTTCTCTCTGTTTGTCTAACTACATGTGTCATTGTTGTTTCCAGTTGCCAGGACAACAACGGTTGCCACTACAACGCCAGGTAATGAATGCATGTTGTGACTGGTGTTTAAATTATTCTTATTGGTCGAATGGAAAAGGCACTTTTTCATGTTGTCACCGAGCGTTCTGCTCCCACAAGTCTCTCTGACTCAATTATAGTCCTGGTACCATCGGCTCTCAGGTCCATATGGGACCAAACTGGAGTTTCCAAATTCAATCAAAAAAGTATTTGTTTTAGATTTACTACTTTTAAACTAGTGTCGTATTTCTCAGGCAAAAAGGTCTGGAGTCATTTAGTCTCTTGTACCTGGGTTATATCTGCTAGCTAGGGCTCAGAGTTATTCCTGGTGGATATTTAGTCTCTTGTACCTGGGTTATATCTGCTAGCTAGGGCTCAGAGTTATTCCTGGTGGATATTTAGTCTCTTGTACCTGGGTTATATCTTCTAGCTAGGGCTCAGAGTTATTCCTGGTGGATATTTAGTCTCTTGTACCTGGGTTATATCTTCTAGCTAGGGCTCAGAGTTATTCCTGGTGGATATTTAGTCTCTTGTACCTGGGTTATATCTGCTAGCTAGGGCTCAGAGTTATTCCTGGTGGATATTTAGTCTCTTGTACCTGGGTTATATCTGCTAGCTAGGGCTCAGAGTTATTCCTGGTGGATATTTAGTCTCTTGTACCTGGGTTATATCTGCTAGCTAGGGCTCAGAGTTATTCCTGGTGGATATTTAGTCTCTTGTACCTGGGTTATATCTGCTAGCTAGGGCTCAGAGTTATTCCTGGTGGATATTTAGTCTCTTGTACCTGGGTTATATCTTCTAGCTAGGGCTCAGAGTTATTCCTGGTGGATATTTAGTCTCTTGTACCTGGGTTATATCTTCTAGCTAGGGCTCAGAGTTATTCCTGGTGGATATTTAGTCTCTTGTACCTGGGTTATATCTTCTAGCTAGAGCTCAGAGTTATTCCTGGTGGATATTTAGTCTCTTGTACCTGGGTTATATCTGCTAGCTAGGGCTCAGAGTTATTCCTGGTGGATATTTAGTCTCTTGTACCTGGGTTATATCTGCTAGCTAGGGCTCAGAGTTATTCCTGGTGGATATTTAGTCTCTTGTACCTGGGTTATATCTTCTAGCTAGGGCTCAGAGTTATTCCTGGTGGATATTTAGTCTCTTGTACCTGGGTTATATCTTCTAGCTAGGGCTCAGAGTTATTCCTGGTCAGGTCATGTGGTCAGGAAAACATCCTGGCCCTAAGAGTGTTGCCTCTTTGGCAGGGGTTGCTTTGGTTTGGTTTTAGAATGACTTCTTACTTGAGCACGCTGGTATAAAATGACAGACTAATCCTGGTTCACAAAGATGTGTTTGTTGACTGCTATGTGTTGTTAAAGTGCATGATGCTGAATATCATGATTTTGATTGCATATGTTGATGATGAGTCATTTCATGTTGTGTTAACTCAACTCTGTATATCTGGTCTCTTGTCCTAGCTGTTATCAACTAACTGACCTGGTCAAACGGATTAAATAAGTCTATACATGAATATCTCTGTGTTATCTGTCCCCCTCCAGTGGCACGTCAGGCGGTGAGAGGCCTACAGGTCCAGTATGAGACCACCTACAGTCTGGAGGTGTCATGGCAACTGGAGGACCCTAAGGTGGACCAGTACAGAGTCACCTACGTCAGCCTCACGGGAGACCGCAACGAGGAGTCAGTGAGTTTGGAGCCCGTTTAGAGGCAGCGTCTTGCAGTGATCATGATCTGTGGTGTACTGAGTCACTCTGGAGTCCTGCACCTTAGCAGCCGTGTTGTTGGTAGTCTCACACCGTCCTGCACCTTAGCAGCCGTGTTGTTGGTAGTCTCACACCGTCCTGCACCTTAGCAGCCGTGTTGTTGGTAGTCTCACACCGTCCTGCACCTTAGCAGCCGTGTGTTGGTAGTCTCACACCGTCCTGCACCTTAGCAGCCGTGTTGTTGGTAGTCTCACACCGCCTGCACCTTAGAAGCCGTGTTGTTGGTAGTCTCACACCGTCCTGCACCTTAGCAGCCGTGTTGTTGGTAGTCTCACACCGTCCTGCACCTTAGCAGCCGTGTTGTTGGTAGTCTCACACCGTCCTGCACCTTAGCAGCCGTGTTGTTGGTAGCCTCACACCGTCCTGCACCTTAGAAGCTGTGTTGTTGGTAGTCTCACACCGTCCTGCACCTTAGCAGCCGTGTTGTTGGTAGCCTCACACCGTCCTGCACCTTAGAAGCCGTGTTGTTGGTAGTCTCACACCGTCCTGCACCTTAGCAGCCGTGTTGTTGGTAGTCTCACACCGTCCTGCACCTTAGCAGCCGTGTTGTTGGTAGTCTCACACCGTCCTGCACCTTAGAAGCCGTGTTGTTGGTAGTCTCACACCGTCCTGCACCTTAGCAGCCGTGTTGTTGGTAGCCTCACACCGTCCTGCACCTTAGAAGCCGTGTTGTTGGTAGTCTCACACCGTCCTGCACCTTAGCAGCCGTGTTGTTGGTAGTCTCACACCGTCCTGCACCTTAGCAGCTGTGTTGTTGGTAGCCTCACACCGTCCTGCACCTTAGCAGCCGTGTTGTTGGTAGTCTCACACCGTCCTGCACCTTAGCAGCTGTGTTGTTGGTAGTCTCACACCGTCCTGCACCTTAGCAGCCGTGTTGTTGGTAGTCTCACACCGTCCTGCACCTTAGCAGCCGTGTTGTTGGTAGTCTCACACCGTCCTGCACCTTAGCAGCCGTGTTGTTGGTAGTCTCACACCGTCCTGCACCTTAGAAGCTGTGTTGTTGGTAGTCTCACACCGTCCAGCACCTTAGCAGCTGTGTTGTTGGTTGTGCGCTAGGTTGTCAGTGAGTATAGAGAGAACTCACAGAGTTACCAGGAGTCTTAATGTCCGGATGGTTTCCCACCCCTTTGGGAATATGGCCAAAGATGGGCAGACATAGACTGTACGTGGTGTGGCAAGTGCCACAGAGGGGAAGTTCAGATGTCATTTTCCTATGGGGGTGTTGTAGGTAGATCACTCCGTGTAACTCAGCTCTGATCAGAAACCAAGCATCTTCCTTTGATGGTACGCAGAGGTTTGGCACCATAGAGTGAAAATCATCCCAGGGAGGTTAGATCCTGATGACAGGACAAGTTATGTAGCTGTACCCATCCAGGGATTAGATCCTGATGACAGGACAAGTTATGTAGCTGTACCCATCCAGGGATTAGATCCTGATGACAGGACAAGTTATGTAGCTGTACCCATCCAGGGGTTAGATCCTGATGACAGGACAAGTTATGTAGCTGTACTCATCCAGGGATTAGATCCTGATGACAGGACAAGTTATGTAGCTGTACCCATCCAGGGATTAGATCCTGATGACAGGACAAGTTATGTAGCTGTACCCATCCAGGGATTAGATCCTGATGACAGGACAAGTTATGTAGCTGTACCCATCCAGGGATTAGATCCTGATGACAGGACAAGTTATGTAGCTGTACCCATCCAGGGGTTAGATCCTGATGACAGGACAAGTTATGTAGCTGTACCCATCCAGGGATTAGATCCTGATGACAGGACAAGTTATGTAGCTGTACCCATCCAGGGATTAGATCCTGATGACAGGACAAGTTATGTAGCTGTACCCATCCAGGAGTTAGATCCTGATGACAGGACAAGTTCTGTAGCTGTACCCATCCAGGGATTAGATCCTGATGTAAACGTATAATTACTGTTGAGTGTGTCTAATCTAATGTGTATCAGTGTGGAATTAACTGGCTGACACAGTCACAGTGCTGTTTGAAAGGAACCAGATAAATGATTACCCATGCTCCTTTGGGGTCTCTGGAACCTAATGAAAGTCTTCGATTATATGATCATGGTAGCTTAGTCACTGAACTAATTCCTGTAAATCACAGAAATTGAGACACGTGTCGATCCACTGATTAGTTTGAGGTACTGCATGGATGCATAATATCTATCTACACTCTTAGAAAAAAGCATTCTACCTGGAACCAAAATGGTTCTACCTGGAACCAAACGGGTCCTACCTGGAACCAAAATGGTTCTACCTGGAACCAAAAGGGTTCTACCTGGAAACAAAAGGGTTCTACCTACAGGGACAGTTGAAGAACCCTTTAAGGTTCTAGATAGCACCTTGTTTTCTAAGAGTGTACTGCCATACTTGCCATAAAGACACCTCCAATTTGAAATCTGGTGGACACACTTGTGGAAGTCATTGTTGTCCTTTCAGTTGTCCTATTGATCATAAGGGCCTGTGTTGCTGAGCAATAACAGATACGTTTGGAATGTCAAGCCTTGGTTTCGACTGTACTTCAGACAAAGCATTGACACACGACCTAACCCTTCTCTGTTATGTATATGCCCTTCACAAAAACCTTCTTTGTAGACAATGGATAGAATGGATTGACAGTGAGTGGGTGGTAGACGGATAAAAACTTGTCAAGTTGATGGAGTGGTACATAGGGAAGCATATGTGTGGAGACAGTGGAGAACAGGGTGGCAGATAGTCTAGCGGTTAAGAGCGTTGGGCCAATAACAGAAAGGTCACTGGTTCAAATCCCAGAGCCGACAAATCTGCTGATGTGCCCTTGAGCGAGGCACGTAACCCTAGTCGCTCTGGATAAGAGTGTCTGCTAAATGAGTAAAATGTAGGTAGCTTCGCCAAAGTATGCTTCACCTGGTATGTAAGATAGCCTATCATCTGACGGGAGTTATTTTTTTGATCTCCCAGCTCAAATTCAATAGAATCACACCAATTTATACTCCAGCATGTTCAATAGAATCACACCAATTTATTCTCCACTGTGTTCAATATAATCACACCATTCTATTCTCCAGTGTGTTCAATAGATTCACACCATTCTATTCTCCAGTGTGTTCAATATAATTACACCATTCTATTCTCCAGCATGTTCAATAGAATCACACCATTTTATTCTCCACTGTGTTCAATATAATCACACCATTCTATTCTCCAGTGTGTTCAATAGAATCACACCATTCTATTCTCCAGTGTGTTCAATATAATCACGGTGTCTGAAGTGTGTTGAGTCATCTGTACAATGAGAAAAATGATTCGTTTGGGCCCCTTCCACCTCTCTGCCCCAAACTCCACAGAGCCCTTGGGGCCAAGTGCCTCTACAGCGATTCAGCGCTTAAACCCTCCTACTATTCCTTCTCCTTCACTTGTATTTTAATTTCCACCTGGCTCCTGCTGCGCTGGGTAAGATAGAGGGGATGGAGCAACGTGGAAGACATTCCATTATCTTTTCAACAAGCATTTAGGTCACTGAGGAACGAATGGAACACACTGGTTGAGTCCCATATGGCACCCTATTCCCTATATAGGGCCCATAGGGTTCTGGTCCAAAGTAGTGCACTATATAGGGAATAGGGTGCCAATTGGGACACATCCATAGAGAAAAATACATGTAAAAAAATCTGCCTGGAGTAGAGACTTGTGAGGACATGCTCCTTAGAGAGAACGGTTGGGACTTTTCAGATCGTTCAGTTTGGGCTGAGCCAAGCTAACTCCACCTGGCAGGTCTGATTCAGCACCACATGTCTATTGGACAGCTCCGCTGATCAGAGTTGTTGTGGCAGGAGTCAGGACAGTCCACCTCTGGTGTGGGGTCTGACAGGGGATGGGATGGAGGATCGGGAAGGGGTTGTGGATTTAACCTCTCACTCCTCTGCATGTGAGGATATGCCTTCTTAGAGAGGACATTTGGGAGCGTTCACTTTGGGCTCGACCAACTACTTGGCAGTTCTGATTTAAGCACCACATGCCTGGTGGACAGTCCATTTCCAGGGTCTGGGGCTTGACACTTCACAGGATGGGGTAGGGAGGGATGTCCTCATTGCCTCGCATCTTAAAAGCCCAGTCAACCAGGGAGGATGGATCATAGAGGACTTCTAAATAGTTTATGCAGTGAGGCTGTCATACGAAATCTAATTCCAAGTAATGATAATAAAATTGAATACATTTTACTTAGTGTACCTTCTGAGGGAACTTTTTACCATTTCAAACTATTTTTAGGAACATCCTTTGGGAACTTATTTGTATATCATATTTTTAGCTATGGTCTAAGAGTCTAATGGGCGACCAGAACAGCGTGATCCAACTAATCTGTTTATGATTATGCAGAGAGGTAATATCAGGCTAACTTTGCCTGTGTCTCAAATAGCACCCTATTCCCTATATAGTGCACTACTTTAGGAACAGAAACAATATGGACCCTGGTCAAAAGTAGTGCACTAAATAGGGAATAAGGTGCCATTTGGGATTTTCCTTAGATGTTAGTCCTTCTTGTCACCACCAACGTATAAGGTGTAACTGTACTGTCATTGAGGCCAGTTTTGGTCAAACCACGTATCAGCCTCACACCCAAACACAAGTGTCCCTTCAGCCATTGGCCTCTGTGGGAACTGGCCAATCAGCAGGCTAGATGAGGCGTTAGATATGTTTGATTGATGATGTGTCAGTAGCAGTGGAATAAGACACTGTGGAGGTCAGATATATTTCTGAGGAGAAACGCTTATGCTGTAGTATGAGTTCTTCCTAGTGGTACTAACCAGGTCAGAGTACTACTGTTGTATGAGTTCTTCCTAGTGGTACTAACCAGGTCAGAGTACTACTGTAGTATGAGTTCTTCCTATTGGTACTAACCAGGTCAGAGTACTACTGTAGTATGAGTTCTTCCTATTGGTACTAACCAGGTCAGAGTACTACTGTTGTATGAGTTCTTCCTATTGGTACTAACCAGGTCAGAGTAGTACTGTAGTATGAGTTCTTCCTATTGGTACTAACCAGGTCAGAGTACTACTGTAGTATGAGTTCTTCCTATTGGTACTAACCAGGTCAGAGTACTACTGTACTATGAGTTCTTCCTACTGTGGAGGTCAGATATATTTCTGAGGAGAAACGCTTATGCTCACGCACGCACGCGCACACGCACACACACACACACTGTGTAACACTATGTATAATCTCTACCCCATCTACCCTGTAGGTCCTGGTGCCTGGGCAGCAGACCACAGTCCTTCTCCAGCCTTTGCTGTCTGACACAGAGCACAAGGTGACCGTCACCCCAGTCTACACAGACGGACAGGACGGCATCAGTGTGTCTTCTGTGGGCAGAACATGTGAGTACAGCCTTTCTTGTAGATGGTTCTATGCAGTGTCCATAAGGTCAGTGGGAAGCTGTTCTTATAGCTAGTGGAACGACTGGGGTTTAGACCTGGCTCCATTGTGTGCCATACGACTGTGTTAGCATTGCTTAGAAATGCTGGGGTGTATGGTAAATGTTATCATGCAATTAAAGCTCTGTATAGAGCTCCAGTCACCTGTATCTATATAGAGCTCTAGTCACCTGTATCTATATAAAGCTGTAGTCACCTGTATCTATATATAGAGCTCTAGTCACCTGTATCTATATATAGAGCTGTAGTGACCTGTGTCTATATATAGAGCTCTAGTCACCTGTGTCTATATATAGAGCTGTAGTCACCTGTATCTATATATAGAGCTGTAGTCACCTGTATCTATATATAGAGCTGTAGTGACCTGTGTCTATATATAGAGCTCTAGTCACCTGTATCTATATAGAGAGCTCTAGTCACCTGTATCTATATAGAGAGCTCTAGTCACCTGTATATATATATAGAGCTCTAGTCACCTGTGTCTATATATAGAGCTGTAGTGACCTGTGTCTATATATAGAGCTCTAGTCACCTGTGTCTATATATAGAGCTGTAGTCACCTGTATCTATATATAGAGCTGTAGTCACCTGTATCTATATAGAGAGCTCTAGTCACCTGTATCTATATATAGAGCTGTAGTGACCTGTGTCTATATATAGAGCTCTAGTCACCTGTATATATATATAGAGCTGTAGTGACCTGTGTCTATATATAGAGCTGTAGTCACCTGTATCTATATAGAGCTCTAGTCACCTGTATCTATATATAGAGCTGTAGTGACCTGTGTCTATATATAGAGCTGTAGTCACCTGTATCTATATAGAGCTCTAGTCACCTGTGTCTATATAGAGAGCTCTAGTCACCTGTATCTATATAGAGAGCTCTAGTCACCTGTATATATATATAGAGCTCTAGTCACCTGTATCTATATATAGAGCTGTAGTCACCTGTATCTATATATAGAGCTGTAGTCACCTGTATCTATATAGAGAGCTCTAGTCACCTGTATCTATATATAGAGCTGTAGTCACCTGTATCTATATATAGAGCTGTAGTCACCTGTATCTATATAGAGAGCTCTAGTCACCTGTATCTATATATAGAGCTGTAGTGACCTGTGTCTATATATAGAGCTCTAGTCACCTGTATCTATATAGAGAGCTCTAGTCACCTGTATCTATATAGAGAGCTCTAGTCACCTGTATATATATATAGAGCTCTAGTCACCTGTGTCTATATATAGAGCTGTAGTGACCTGTGTCTATATATAGAGCCTCTAGTCACCTGTGTCTATATATAGAGCTGTAGTCACCTGTATCTATATATAGAGCTGTAGTCACCTGTATCTATATAGAGAGCTCTAGTCACCTGTATCTATATATAGAGCTGTAGTGACCTGTGTCTATATATAGAGCTCTAGTCACCTGTATATATATATAGAGCTGTAGTGACCTGTGTCTATATATAGAGCTGTAGTCACCTGTATCTATATAGAGCTCTAGTCACCTGTATCTATATATAGAGCTGTAGTGACCTGTGTCTATATATAGAGCTGTAGTCACCTGTATCTATATAGAGCTCTAGTCACCTGTGTCTATATAGAGAGCTCTAGTCACCTGTATCTATATAGAGAGCTCTAGTCACCTGTATATATATATAGAGCTCTAGTCACCTGTATCTATATATAGAGCTCTAGTCACCTGTATCTATATATAGAGCTCTAGTCACCTGTGTCTATATAAAGCTGTAGTCACCTGTATCTATATATAGAGCTCTAGTCACCTGTGTCTATATAGAGAGCTGTAGTCACCTGTATCTATATATAGAGCTCTAGTCACCTGTGTCTATATATAGAGCTCTAGTCACCTGTATCTATATATAGAGCTGTAGTGACCTGTGTCTATATATAGAGCTGTAGTCACCTGTATCTATATAGAGCTCTAGTCACCTGTATCTATATATAGAGCTGTAGTGACCTGTGTCTATATATAGAGCTGTAGTCACCTGTATCTATATAGAGCTCTAGTGACCTGTGTCTATATATAGAGCTGTAGTCACCTGTATCTATATATAGAGCTCTAGTCACCTGTATCTATATATAGAGCTGTAGTGACCTGTGTCTATATATAGAGCCCTGGTCACCTGTGTCTATATAAAGCTGTAGTCACCTGTATCTATATAGAGATCTAGTCACCTGTGTCTATATAGAGCTGTAGTCACCTGTGTCTATATATAGAGCTCTAGTCACCTGTGTCTATATAAAGCTGTAGTCACCTGTATCTATATAGAGCTCTAGTCACCTGTATCTATATAGATTTCTAGTCACCTGTATCTATATATAGAGCTCTAGTCACCTGTGTCTATATAAAGCTGTAGTCACCTGTGTCTATATATAGAGCTGTAGTCACCTGTGTCTATATAAAGCTGTAGTCACCTGTATCTATATAGAGCTCTAGTCACCTGTATCTATATAGATTTCTAGTCACCTGTATCTATATATAGAGCTCTAGTCACCTGTGTCTATATAAAGCTGTAGTCACCTGTGTCTATATATAGAGCTCTAGTCACCTGTGTCTATATAGAGCTCTAGTCACCTGTATATATATATAGAGCTCTAGTCACCTGTATCTATATAGAGAGCTCTAGTCACCTGTATCTATATAGAGAGCTCTAGTCAGCTATGTCTAGAGGTATTCTGTATTCAGACCCCTTCACTTTTTCCACATTTTGTTACGTTACAGCCTTATTTTAAAATGGATGAAATAAAAAAAATGTCCTCATCAATCTACACACAATACCCCATAATGACAATGCGAAAAAAAAAAAAATTTAATGTTGCAAATTTATTACAAATAAAAAACAGAAATACCTTATTTACATAAGTATTCAGACCCTTTGCTATGAGACTCGAAATTGAGCTCAGGTGCATCCTGTTTCCATTGATCATCCTTGAGATGTTTCTACAACTTGATTAGAGCCCACCTGTGGTAAATTCAATTGATTGGACATGATTTGGAAAGGCACACACCTGTCTATATAAGGTCCCACAGTTGACAGTGCATGTCAGAGGTCGAAGGAATTGTCCGTAGAGCGCTGAGACAGGATTGGAAAAATGACTTGTGTCATGCACAAAGTAGATGTCCTAACGATGCATGACTCCATGTGGGCGGGGCATCCTGAAGACTTTATAATAAAATCAATACAATAAAAATTAAGTCGTAGGCATTTTCTTGAGGAGGGTTATCCATCTAGATACCAATCACAGTAGGTTCACTGAAACACCTCTGTTAGACTAGTTACAGCAGGTGGCAAATGTTCCCTGTGTGTCGGTTCCCTGTCGTCACACTCTGAGGTCGGTGTAAATGGACAGATGACAGTTATTGATCATGTCCATTAATAAGCTTAATGAAAGGCCATTCATAATCATACAGCCATTCTGCTCTCAGTAATGAGCCACTAAAACACTTCCTCATGCTGTAATTGATTATGTACACTCAGCTCAACATCATTGGCTGAGTTATGAAACACTCTACCAATAGTTGACGAAGCTTCCATGGCATCCTATTCGCTACATCAGTCATACTCAACAGGTGGACCGCGGGCCGGATCCGGACCCAGAACTGGGTCAATACGGACCACGGGCCGGATCCGGACCCAGAACTGGGTCAATACGGACCGCGGGCCGGATCCGGCCCCAGAACTGGGTCAATACGGACCGCGGGCCGGATCCGGCCCCAGAACTGGGTCAATACAGACCGCGGGCCGGATCCGGACCCAGAACTGGGTCAATATGGACCGCAGGCCGGATCCGGACCCAGAACTGGGTCAATACGGACCGCGGGCCAGATCCGGACCCAGAACTGGGCCAATACGGGTCCCAACTAAAAATTTATAAATAAAATATTGGTCTGGGTTTCGACTCCTGGTATCATATGAACACACATAAGACATGGAAAATGTGTAGAATAGCAGGGAATTAGCTTTAAAACGGGTACATTTTTCCTTCGCTCCGTGGCATAATGTGTAGAATTGCAGGAAATCAAATTTTTTCTCTCCGCCAACAAGAAGGGTGTGAACAGTTTGAGCTGTTTAGGGTTGCATGGGATGCGAGGTTGGGGTTTGTTACTACGCTGATAAATGACAATATCCATCCGGACCTTTGGCAGCTAGGAAATCTGTGTGACCGGACCTTCTCAAGTAGTACTTGAGTACCGCTGCAGGGATCATAAGGCTCAGGCCAAAAGTAGTGCGGTCTAGGATTGTCTCCTCTTTACAATTAAAATTAAAATGCCAAAGTGAATATAACTCAAATATGTTTTTAAAGTGGAGAGCAGAGTAGTCCCTTTGGCTTTGGCCAGCTTGTATTCCAAATGAAACCCCAAACCTTGTAAAACCCAATAGTTCATAAATCACACATACATATGACTTTAATAACTCTAAATGTTTTGGATGGATGGAATCTGTGGTTTGTATATTGTCTATTACCATAAGAACTGACTGCAGCCTAACAGTTTACAGTGAACCACAGTGTATAAGCGACAGTTTCTCTACCAATCTTTTTGAACTGCAGCTTCACCAGTTTACCGTAAACCACAGTGTATAAGTGACAGTTTCTCTACCAATCTTTTTGAACTGCATCTTCACCAGTTTACCGTAAACCACAGTGTATAAGTGACAGTTTCTCTACCAATCTTTTTGAACTGCATCGTTACCGGTGTACCATAAACCACAGTGTATAAGTGCCAGTTTCTCAACTACTCTTGTTTTGTCAGTGCCCCTCTCAGCACCTAGCAACCTGAGGGTGTCTGAGGAGTGGTTCAGCCGCTTCCGCATCACCTGGGACACGCCTCCTTCTCCCACCATGGGCTTCAGGGTAGTCTACCAACCCACCACTGGTACGTACACACCTGTTACAATACACACATGTCACAATACACACATGGTACAATATACATGTTACAATACACACATGTTACAATATACATATGTCAAAATACACACATGTTACAATACACATGTTATAATACACATGTTACAATACACACATGTTACAATGCACACATAGTACAATACACCCATGTTACAATATACACATTACAATACACATGTTACAATACACCCATGTTACAATGCTATAATAATGCTATATAATGTTATAATAATCCATCTCAGACAGTCTTTTAAACACCATTATTTTGTCTACCGTCTCAGACAGTCTTTTAATCACCATTATTCTGTCTGCCGTCTCAGACAGTCTTTTAAACACCATTATTTAGTCAGTTGTCTCAGTCTTTTCCATGGTAAACAGAAGGCTTGATGTGGGTGTAACACAAAGTGTGGGGAAATATCCCTCAGCTCTGTTTTCTACAGGAAGAAAACTACATGAGAACAGAAAGAAGAAAGAGTCTGTGGCTGCAGTGTCCGAAAAGGCACCCTATTCCCTATATAGTGCACTACTTTTGACCAGGATCCATAGTGCACTACATAGGAAATAGGTTGCCATTTGGGTGTCATCCTTGTGACTGTGTGAGCCTCTGCTTTCTATTAGAAGCTCTGTAAATTGCCCTGTGGTCCAGAGAAATGGGTCCTCCACCTAGATTGAATGCCTTCTACAACAAGAGGAACATGGGGCTCTACCCTCTGTCTGTTCTGTTACTGGATAGGTGATTACTCTCGCTACAGGAAATGTCTAACGCAGACGCTGGGAGACGAGGTACAGGGTTGAATAAATAAATAAACACAGAACAGCGTCTGGACATGAGAAACACAACAAACATCAGTGCTGACTGGGGAATGAACCTGAGGGAGTGACAGATATAGGGGAGGTAATCAATGACGCGATGGAGTCCAGGTGAGTCCCATAATTAAGCGCAGGTGCGCGTAACGATGAGTGAACTGGTGACCCGGAGCACCGGAGACGGGGAGCGCGGTGGTAGACGTGCCAGAATGTTCCATCCTCCTTCTCTTCTCTGTGCCAGCGCCTCCCTTCCTCCTCATTGGCCAGACTGTCCTCAAATACATTTGGTTGAAATTGTTGATGACACACATATCATACGTGTGTGTATCTCTATGTGTGTTGCTGAGCCAGTCTGTGTGTTTCCTACAGTGCCGGGGTCAGCTCTGGAGACCTTTGTGGGAGACGACGTCAACACCATGCTGATCCTGAACCTGCGGAGTGACACTGAGTACAGTGTGAAGGTCATCGCTTCCTACACCACGGGATCCAGCCAACCACTCCAGGGCACTGCCAAAACATGTAACATATATTGCCTCTCTTGGTCAGGTTGTGTGGGTGAATGCATGTGTTTGTGTGTGTGTGTGTGTTGTTGACCTTGTGTGTGTGTGTGTGTGTGTGTGTGTGTGTGTGTTGTTGACCCTGTGTGTGTGTGTGGGTGTGTGTGTGTGTGTGTGTGTGTGTCATCACCTCCTACACCACAGGATCCAGCGAACCCCTCACACACACACACACACACACACACACACACACACACACACACACACACACACACACACACACACACACACACACACACACACACACCACCAATACCTTGTAAGGGATGGTGAATGATGTTAAGGTAGTTTAGGTAGACTCCTGTTGCAGTTTCAAGTCACGACCACAACAAAGAGAATGTTAGGGTCAAGTGTTGAATATGATACTTCCCCCTTCCTTTCAACTGCCAATACCAAGCAGCCACTTTGGATGAGATGTTAAATGTTTGTTGTCAAAGTGAAGTAGTATGTGGACATCCTGCTCGTCGAACATCTCATTCCAAAATCATGGGCATTAATATGGAGTTGGTCCCCCCATTTGCTGCTATAACAGCCTCCACTCTTCTGGAAAGGCTTTCCACTAGATGTTGGAACATTGCTGCGGGGACTTGCTTCCATTCAGCCACAAGAGCATTAGTGAGGTCGGGCACTGATGTTGGGCGATTAGGCCTGGCTCGCAGTCGGCGTTCCAATTCATCCCAAAGGTGTTCGATGGGGTTGAGGTCAGGGCTCTGTGTAGGCCAGTCAAGATCTTCCATACCGATCTCGACAAACTGTTTCTATATGGACCTCGCTTTGTGCACGGGGACATTGTCATGCTGAAACAGGAAAGGGCCTTCCCCAAACTGTTGCCACAAAGTTGGAAGCACAGAATCGTCTAGAATGTCATTGTATGCTGTAGCGTTAAGATTTCCCTTCACTGGAACTAAGGGGCCTAGCACGAACCATGAAAACCAGCCCCAGACCATTATTCCTCCACCACCAAACTTTAATGTTGGCACTATGCATTGGGACAGGTAGCGTTCTCCTGGCATCCTGGTCTGGGGCTGTTTTTCATGGTTCGGGCTAGGCCCCTTAGTTCCAGAAAAGGGAAATCTTAAACACAGATTTGTCCGTCGGACTGCCAGATGGTGAAGCGTGATTCATCACTCCAGAGAACACGTTTCCACTGCTCCAGAGTCCAATGGCGCTGAGCTTTACACCACTCCAGCCGACGCGTGGCATTGCGCATGGTGATCTTAGGCTTGTGTGCGGCTGCCATGGAAACCCATTTCATGAAGCTCCCGACGAACAGTTCTTGTGCTGACGTTGCTTCCAGAGGCAGTTTGGAACTCGGTAGTGAGGGTTGCAACTGAGGACAGACACATTTTACGCGCTACGTGCTTCAGCACTCAGCGGTCCCGTTCTGTGAGCTTGAGTGGCCAACCACTTTGCGGCTGAGCCTCGTTGCTCCTAGACGTTTCCACTTCACAATAACAGCACTTACAGTTGACCGGGGCAGCTCTAGCAGGGCAGAAATTTTACTAACTGACTTGTTGGAAAGGTGGCATCCTATGACGGTGCCACGTTGAAAGTCACTGAGTTCTTCAGTACGGGCCATTCTACTGCCAATGTTTGTCTATGGAGATTGCATGGCTGTGTACACCCGTCAGCAACGGGTGTGGCTGAAATTGCCGAATCCACTAATTTGAAAGGGGCGTCCACATACCTTTGTATATATAGTGTATGTCTGCTCCTCTGAATCAGTTTGTAAAAATACATGTTATTCATCACCATAATGCAACACCACTGGAGAATAAGCTTTAGTAGATTAATACATAGCTTTGTATTATGTTTGCATTACATTATTGCTGATAACATCAGATTCTCTTTGTTTGTTGAAGAGGATTTCACCACCCTGACAGACAGCTGAGAATATCAAACATTCAGACAGACAGTCAGGGAAATATCCCTTTGCATATAAATGTGATATCAGCAGGTGCATCGTAATGTAATACATGCTTTTGAGCTTTTCTCATCAAAAGTAAAATAGATTGTCTTTTTCATAAAGTCCTTCTGGCTGTCGTCAGAGCGTCACATCACGAATCCTGTTGTGTGACTACCTGAGTAGAGCAGTGTTTTCATCTGAGCTCAGTCAGACGAGATGTCCCAGAGACAGCAGACACACAGGGTTGAGATAATAATAATAATAATAATAAGCCATTTAGCAGACGCTTTTATCCAAAGCGACTTACAGTCATGCGTGCATACATTTTATTATTTTTTTTGTGTATGGGTGGTCCCGGGGATCGAACCCACTACCTTGGCGTTACAAGCGCCGTGCTCTACCAACTGAGCTACAGAGGACCACCCATACACAATAATGTGGATGTGGAGATAATATCTCTTCTCAACTGGCAGAACCAGGACATACTGCAAATCCATTAGCCACTCCATAATGGGAAGGTGGACCCAGAGCAATATGTCTTCAATTTGTATACATGTACAATGAATGAATGAATAAATGGAAAAATGAATTAATAATGAATGAATTGATATATACTGAGCATTAAATGTATGCAGCACATCTCTATGTGGCTCTGAGTGGACCCCCCCTGCTGTGACATAGTGCACAAGGCAGCTATTCCATTATAGAGAGAGGAACTTTAGCTCGTGACACAAATGACTTTTATGATGCGTTGCAGTCTCTCTTTCACTCCAAACATACTGTGCAGTAGTTCATCTCCTCACGCTTGATTTATAATTATATCTGCATATTCACCACAAAAGATTTGTATCAATATTTCATGCATTTTCATCCATTTTAATTGGACCTTTAAATAATTAAATGCAACAATAGCTCAATTTTACCCAGTTTTTTTTGTCTCTTCTCTTCCATGGGTCTGTGTGGCAGAGAGGCTGTCTGTCCATGCATACAGACGGCTCATTAATACAGACTTATATAAGGAAGTTAAAGGTTGTATCCCAAACAGCACCTTATTCCCTATATAGTGCACCCATATGGCTCTGGTCAAAAGTAGTGTACTCTATAGGGGATAGGGTGCCATTTAGAACAAATCCAAAGGCTGTCACATACATTATTCACAAGGAAGAAAGATAATCCAACTGCCATGTGTTTTCATGACTTTCCCCTTTTGGAAGAGGTAAACAATCTGTATAGATATAGTAGTTGTAGAATGTGAATCCGATGTGTACGGGATGTGTCCTAATCTGACAGCTGTGTCATAGCTCTTTGATTTTATAGAGTTACATGCTGTCGTTCTACTCTAGAAATCTATATTCTACTTGATCAGATTATTAACTATATGATTCATGTTGTTTGGAGAAAGCAACGTCTACTGTGTAATTTGTGTAAATCAGATGGAAACAACTTCTGTGATTGCATTGCTCCTCTAAAATGAAATCATGAATTATCATTTCAAATATTAGTTTGTTGTTGTGGGGAATAGAGAAGTTACGAGGGACTGTTTCAGTCTGTCTATTGTTTACGGTTCCTAACAGCTTTCATAAAGATTGGGGGAATAGATTTTAACTTTATTGCTCTCTATCAAAACGTCATATACTATTTAATCACTAAGATGAATAGCCTTTCTTTCCTTTGATAACAAATGAGAATTGGATAGGACTCAGAAGTTGGACAAATGTTATGTGTTCATATTGATTCTTCCCATAAATCAGAATGAGTTGATTAGCTGAGTGGATTAAATGAATTCCTTAAAGACACACGTGCCTACACAGCTGGATTGATTGTGCTTCATTATGACACGTTATCAATAATACCAGCTTCCTGCTCTTTATCTGTCAATGTGATTAGCTAGGTTGACAGATAGCAATTCTCTGTCAAGTGTTGGGTTCAGTTCCTTCATGATGTTACTGTAGGTAGTGATGTGGTGGGATCATGATTGTGATGTGATTTGATGTGATTGTGATGTGATTGTGATGTGATTTGATATGATTATGTGAGGGTAATGGTGATGGTGATGTTCTTCTGTCCTTGTGATTTTGTTGATCAAATCTCTCTCTCTCTCTCTGTCCCCCTATCTCTCTCTCTCTCTCTCTCTCTCTCTCTCTCTCTCTCTCTCTCTCTCTCTCTCTCTCTCTACCTCTCTCTCTCTCTCTGTCCCCCTATGTCTCTCTCTCTCTCTCTCTCTCTCTCTCTCTCTCTCTGTCTCTCTCTCTCTCTCTCTCTCTCTCTCTCTCTCTCTCTCTCTCTCTCTCTCTCTCTCTCTCTCTCTCTCTCTCTCTCTCTCTCTCTCTCTCTCTCTCTCTCTCTCTCTCTCTCTCTCTCTCTCTCCTCAGTGTACCTGGGCGTGACCAACCTGAACACATACCAGGTGATGATGTCCAGTTTGTGTGCCCAGTGGCAGCCCCATCGCCAGGCTAACCTCTACAGGGTGGTCATCGAGTCTCCGCTCAGTGAGTAGCACTTCTCTTTTACAAACTCTATAGTCTATCTATAGTATAGCTTACTGAGATGGTTGGGGCTTTTTGACTAGCCCTTCTCTGACATGTTATAGTTTAATGCACATGTCTTTCACCTGGACTTGGACATAGGAAGAGGATGAAACCATTATGTAGTCTTTAAATGCCATAGGGTGTTATCATGGACATAAAGAGTGGTTGTTTTACTCCCGTGCTCTGACAGTGTTGCTATGCCACTATTTCCATCTCCCCGAACCTCACACAGGAGCTAATCTTCAAATCCACCAAATCCTCAGCTCCTCTCTCTCTCTCTCTCTCTCTCTCTCTCTCCATTTCTGTCTCTAAACACAGGAGATTTGAGATCTGTTCAAATATTAAAACCAGATCCTGCCTCTAGTCCTTCCGTACGCCTTAACGTGCTACGTCTGGGTCTCTCTGGCATTAGTTATATCTCATAACTCACTGATATTATAGCACAGTTGATTGACAGCTAGGCAGGTATACAGTAGTAATGTGCTGTGTGGTTAGTGACAGCATGGCAGGTATACAGTAGTAATGTGCTGTGTGGTTAGTGACAGCATGGCAGGTATACAGTAGTAATGTGCTGTGTGGTTAGTGACAGCATGGCAGGTTGTATTCAGCTCTGTGTGGTTAGTGACAGCATGGCAGGTTGTGTTCAGCTCTGTGTGGTTAATGACAGCATGGCAGGTTGTGTTCAGCTCTGTGTGGTTAGTGACAGCATGGCAGGTTGTGTTCAGCTCTGTGTGGTTAATGACAGCATGGCAGGTTGTATTCAGCTCTGTGTGGTTAGTGACAGCATGGCAGGTTGTGTTCAGCTCTGTGTGGTTAGTGACAGCATGGCAGGTTGTATTCAGCTCTGTGTGGTTAGTGACAGCATGGCAGGTTGTGTTCAGCTCTGTGTGGTTAGTGACAGCATGGCAGGTTGTGTTCAGCTCTGTGTGGTTAGTGACAGCATGGCAGGTTGTGTTCAGCTCTGTGTGGTTGGTGACAGCATGGCAGGTTGTGTTCAGCTCTGTGTGGTTAGTGACAGCATGGCAGGTTGTGTTCAGCTCTGTGTGGTTAATGACAGCATGGCAGGTTGTGTTCAGCTCTGTGTGGTTAGTGACAGCATGGCAGGTTGTGTTCAGCTCTGTGTGGTTAGTGACAGCATGGCAGGTTGTATTCAGCTCTGTGTGGTTAGTGACAGCATGGCAGGTTGTGTTCAGCTCTGTGTGGTTAGTGACAGCATGGCAGGTTGTATTCAGCTCTGTGTGGTTAGTGACAGCATGGCAGGTTGTGTTCAGCTCTGTGTGGTTAGTGACAGCATGGCAGGTTGTGTTCAGCTCTGTGTGGTTAGTGACAGCATGGCAGGTTGTGTTCAGCTCTGTGTGGTTAGTGACAGCATGGCAGGTTGTGTTCAGCTCTGTGTGGTTAGTGACAGCATGGCAGGTTGTGTTCAGCTCTGTGTGGTTAGTGACAGCATGGCAGGTTGTGTTCAGCTCTGTGTGGTTAGTGACAGCATGGCAGGTTGTGTTCAGCTCTGTGTGGTTAGTGACAGCATGGCAGGTTGTGTTCAGCTCTGTGTGGTTAGTGACAGCATGGCAGGTTGTGTTCAGCTCTGTGTGGTTAGTGACAGCATGGCAGGTTGTGTTCAGCTCTGTGTGGTTAGTGACAGCATGGCAGGTTGTGTTCAGCTCTGTGTGGTTAATGACAGCATGGCAGGTTGTGTTCAGCTCTGTGTGGTTAATGACAGCATGGCAGGTTGTGTTCAGCTCTGTGTGGTTAGTGACAGCATGGCAGGTTGTGTTCAGCTCTGTGTGGTTAGTGACAGCATGGCAGGTTGTATTCAGCTCTGTGTGGTTAATGACAGCATGGCAGGTTGTATTCAGCTCTGTGTGGTTAATGACAGCATGGCAGGTTGTGTTCAGCTCTGTGTGGTTAGTGACAGCATGGCAGGTTGTGTTCAGCTCTGTGTGGTTAATGACAGCATGGCAGGTTGTATTCAGCTCTGTGTGGTTAATGACAGCATGGCAGGTTGTGTTCAGCTCTGTGTGGTTAGTGACAGCATGGCAGGTTGTGTTCAGCTCTGTGTGGTTAGTGACAGCATGGCAGGTTGTATTCAGCTCTGTGTGGTTAGTGACAGCATGGCAGGTTGTGTTCAGCTCTGTGTGGTTAGTGACAGCATGGCAGGTTGTGTTCAGCTCTGTGTGGTTAGTGACAGCATGGCAGGTTGTATTCAGCTCTGTGTGGTTAATGACAGCATGGCAGGTTGTGTTCAGCTCTGTGTGGTTAGTGACAGCATGGCAGGTTGTGTTCAGCTCTGTGTGGTTAGTGACAGCATGGCAGGTTGTGTTCAGCTCTGTGTGGTTAGTGACAGCATGGCAGGTTGTGTTCAGCTCTGTGTGGTTAATGACAGCATGGCAGGTTGTGTTCAGCTCTGTGTGGTTAATGACAGCATGGCAGGTTGTGTTCAGCTCTGTGTGGTTAGTGACAGCATGGCAGGTTGTGTTCAGCTCTGTGTGGTTAGTGACAGCATGGCAGGTTGTGTTCAGCTCTGTGTGGTTAGTGACAGCATGGCAGGTTGTGTTCAGCTCTGTGTGGTTAGTGACAGCATGGCAGGTTGTGTTCAGCTCTGTGTGGTTAATGACAGCATGGCAGGTTGTGTTCAGCTCTGTGTGGTTAGTGACAGCATGGCAGGTTGTGTTCAGCTCTGTGTGGTTAGTGGGAGAGCAACAACAACTTTCATAGCATAATAACCATTATGTTGTTTACCCCGTGTTTTACTGTCGATCCATGCTACCTGTATGTCTGACAAGGGTTTGGTGTTTGTAGGGATCAGCTGTGTGTGTGTGTGTTTATTCTCTCTGGAGTCCATTGCAAGTATACAAGGAGTGTAGTAGGCTTATAGCAATTCATGTAATTTAAAGAAGTCAGTCTTTGTAACGTTTAGCTAATAATTATCTAATAATGATCCGTTTTACACTTCATGGCAACTGGTTAATATTGAGGAAATCGCTATTTTCTGCCCAGATATGTGACGACCAAAAAATGCACTGGTTAAATCAAATACCTACTGTATAATAAGGATAGTGGTATTTGCTGGGGTGGGTTGATGTTGTAGCCAAGACTTCAGACCATCTTCCACATAGCTGGGCTTTAAAAAGGGTATTTCAGTGAAAAATTCCCACCCAGTTGTTTAGCTCAGGAATCAGCAGTCATAGCACTCTGGTACATATTTGGTTTATCCCATTATTGGATTAGTGTTTCTGTGGTCCCTATTCCTGGCCATTATTACTTGGAACCATCTACATGGGAAAGCAGAACCCTCATAAATATCCTTCTGTAAATGGGATGCAGAGACACAATATCCCTGATATAACATAATTCAGAGAAGTTATTATCATTTTTAAAATTCCTCCTGGTCAGCATTTATTTTCGAAATGAAAGAAAATACAAATCTGTGTATCCTTTTTGTTATTCAGCTCCGGCTAGCTTAGACCATGGCCCGTAGGGCTCTGATCAAAAGTACTGCACTATATAGGGAATAGGGTGCCATTTGAGATGCAGACAAAGTACTGCCTCTATCCCAGACAGACAGACAGACAGACAGAGGAAGGAAATCCCTGGAAGGAGAGATTTGAGGAATTAGAATTTAGAATCCAGGAGCAGCCAGAGAAAAATCTAGAAGGCAGAGTTTCAGATTATTTAGCTCTATTGTCCTCTGTTCTGATTCTGACTGACTGAGTCACGTACAGATCAGTGGCCCAGGATATCTGACTGCAGGAGCCACAGATTATATTAATTCCACAGGAATGGTGTGTTTGTATGTGTGTGCGCGTGTTCATGCGTGCGTGCGTGTGTGTGTTTGCCTCAACTGGCTGCTTCAAGATCATACTCACTGTTTATTATCTATGCATAGTCACTTTACCCCTACCTACATGTACAAATTACCTCCACTAACCTGTACCCACGCACATTGACTCTGTACCGGTACCCCTGTACATAGCCTTGTTATTGTTATTTTATTGTGTTATTTTTATTTTATTTTTTACTTTATTTTATTTAGTAAATATTTTCTTAACTCTATTTCTTGAACTGCATTGTTGGTTAAGGACTTGTAAGTAAGCATTTCACGCCTGTTGTATTCGGCGCATGTGACAAATAACATCTGATTTGATTTAAAGATGTTTCAGCTGCTGAAAACCTTTTTCAAAAAAAGGTTGCATCCGATGTGGCAGAGTCTCGATGTCATTTATTTTGGCAAGAACACACCTTTGGAAAATAATTGCGATAATGAAGTTGATGAATGGACACCATTAGTCAGTTCACTCTGTCTTTCCTTCAATGATGCTGCCATTAGAGGTCCACACTGTTCTTCCATAGAACGCTGTTCTTCCATAGAACGCTGTTCTTCCATAGAACGCTGTTCTTCCATAGAACGCTGTTCTTTCATAGAACGCTGTTCTTCCATAGAACGCTGTTCTTTCATAGAACTCTGTTCTTCCATAGAACTCTGTTCTTCCATAGAACTCTGTTCTTCCATAGAATGCTGTTCTTCCATAGAACTCTGTTCTAACAGATACATCTATTTAAACAGATATTTCTGTTCCGTTCTGTAACCAGGTTTCACCAGGGCTGTGTTCAGTAGGTTGTGGGACATTCAGATAGAAATGTATTAAATAGAAGAGCCATGCCTCTCTGACATCTAGACTAAGGAATCTGTCTGGAAGGACCATGTTGTACTCTATAAATTCTATTCATATCTGTATTTAACAGTATGTTGCATCTCTGGTTGTGAAGGTTAATTGTTGTTGTTGTTGTTGTCTCTCCAGATGGCCAGAAGCAGGAAGTGAGTGTTGGAGGCTCTGCGTCTAGACAGTGTTTCTATGGTCTGACTCCTAACAGCCAGTATCAGATCAGTGTTTCCACCCAGCTACAAGACATGGAGGGGCCTGCTGTTACCACCATCACTACTACACGTATGTACCAACTTACCTCAACACTCTCATCATGGACACAACACGTATGTACCAACTTACCTCAACACTCTCATCATGGACACAACACGTATGTAACAACTTACCTCAACACTCTCATCATGGACACAACACGTATGTACCAACTTACCTCAACACTCTCATCATGGACACAACACGTTTGTACCAACTTACCTCAACACTCTCATCATGGACACAACACGTATGTACCAACTTACCTCAACACTCTCATCATGGACACAACACGTATGTACCAACTTACCTCAACACTCTCATCATGGACACAACACGTTTGTACCAACTTACCTCAACACTCTCATCATGGACACAACACGTATGTACCAACTTACCTCAACACTCTCATCATGGACACAACACGTATGTACCAACTTACCTCAACACTCTCATCATGGACACAACACGTATGTACCAACTTACCTCAACACTCTCATCATGGACACAACACGTATGTACCAACTTACCTCAACACTCTCATCATGGATACAACACGTATGTACCAACTTACCTCAACACTCTCATCATGGACACAACACGTATGTACCAACTTACCTCAACACTCTCATCATGGACACAACACGTATGTACCAACTTACCTCAACACTCTCATCATGGACACAACACGTATGTACCAACTTACCTCAACACTCTCATCATGGACACAACATGTATGTACCAACTTACCTCAACACTCTCATCATGGACACAACACGTATGTACCAACTTACCTCAACACTCTCATCATGGACACAACATGTATGTACCAACTTACCTCAACACTCTCATCATGGACACAACACGTATGTACCAACTTACCTCAACACTCTCATCATGGACACAACACGTATGTACCAACTTACCTCAACACTCTCATCATGGACACAACACGTATGTACCAACTTACCTCAACACTCTCATCATGGACACAACACGTATGTACCAACTTACCTCAACACTCTCATCATGGACACAACACGTATGTACCAACTTACCTCAACACTCTCATCATGGACACAACACGTATGTACCAACTTACCTCAACACTCTCATCATGGACACAACACGTATGTACCAACTTACCTCAACACTCTCATCATGGACACAACACGTATGTACCAACTTACCTCAACACTCTCATCATGGACACAACACGTATGTACCAACTTACCTCAACACTCTCATCATGGACACAACACCTAGGTGTCAACTTCACTCAAAATCTCTCTTATGGGAGTAGAACTACCAATTAAGAATTACCAGCTATGAACATTGGATTGGATTTATTGGCTGTAGAAATGAAGATGAGATTTCATACTGTATGTAACCCCATTGAAACGGAAGAGTCAATCATGTGAGGCTGAAAGCAGTGGGCAGCCATAGATCCACCATAGAACCGATCATTCCAGCGTTCGTCCAGCCCGTGCAATCGCCCGCAGATAGCAGCCTTGTTCCCATTACCTTGAATGGTTGATGTGACCTAGCGACTGACTGGCCTGTAGATCACCTCAGCTCAGTGAAGACAAAGCATGCTTTCTCTCCTTTTGTCTGGTTAATTAAATAGCTGCTCTCTGCCTGTGGGCCGAAGCACCAGTCACAACAAATTTCACCTCCCCTTAGGAAGCATCCCAAATGGCAGCCTACTCCCTACATATGTAACGGGAATAGGGTGTAATTCAGGATACAGTGTCAGTCCCTGCAGCACGAGTGTCACTTAGAAACGACAATAGCAGGCTAATGATGCAGCCCATTGGCAAGGCAACGAGGTGGAGGGGAACTGGTCTGTTTAGGGACAGGAGATGCTCACTCAGTGTCAGGAATACAGATAGCAGTTCTCCCTGGAGGACTTTACAAGGCTGCTGCTACCGCTGCTGCTGTTAAAAATAGACAGTTTCGCTACCATCACTCATCACAGCAAAACCTCCCTGCCTTATCCAAAAGAGAGGGATCGTTTGGGGACAGCAGGAGTGAGGTAGGTGGACACTGGCAGGTGTGTGTGTGTGTGTGTGTGTGTGTGGATACAGAGGTGTGATGGATGTACCGTGATGATTTATGTGCTTGTCTCTCTGTGTGTTTTAGTTCCTGCCCCCACCCAGCCACCGACACCACCCCCCACGTCACCCCCCCTACCGACCATACCGCCCGCCAAGGAAGGTAAGAGAGAACTGCCACTGTGTGTCCGCACGCGCGCACGCACACACACACACACACACACACACACACACACACACACACACACACACACACACACACACACACACACACACCAACACCCCTATCTGCCAGTGTCCACCTTCCTCTCCCCTGCTGTTCCCAGCATAGTGTGACCTTTCTCAAACCCACACTACATCTCTGATGACAGCTCACCTTTACTCCAGCACGCTGAGGTACCACAGCTATAAATATGACTAACTTTCATACCAAATGAACCACATTATACGATCACCAAACAAGTACCGGTACTTAGTTGTAATTTTTCAGCTGAAGAAGAGTTTTTGGAGATAAATACAACTTTTTAAAAGTCTTCTGTCTTGGGGAGTCTCCAGCATCTTTATCAAACATTTGCAGTGTGTCTCAAGACAAGCAGCAGCTCCATCCTGTGCATATTTACATAGCATCTGCATACATTAGTTATTACATTAGCTGAAGCTTTGCTTCCTCTCTCCTTTGCTGACCTTCATATACACACTACCAAATATTATAGGCAGACAGCCCCCTGGGGGGGTTTAAGTCCTGGTCCATAATCATCAGATTTTAGATAAGCATAAGTTCTGCACAGGGTGAATTAAATAAGAAATAAGAACATTATTTTTTACAGCATCATAATAGAGTGAAAACATATTCAGCTTTTATCCGTATATTCTCAGCAAAGTTCTCAAGGTTGGTTTTTTTCAGGGGGGGGGATTAGTTGAATATTGCATTTTGGATATTATCTCTAGCTCCTAATAATAGTAGAAGTCAGAAGTCCCCAACTTCTTCTCAATCGCATTGGAGGAGAAGGTCCGATGGGCGGGACCTTGGAACTTCTCCAATGCGTTTTGTGAAGGAGGCGAGGACAGAGGATGGGAGGAATCGATGAAATCGATGAAAGACAAATTGAGAAAGAGCCTTGCACACTTCTATCACCCCATGATGCACTGCTGCCTGGCCGTGTATCAAGCCTTCCTCCCATCTTGTCGATACTTCCTGTGCGGTTTGATTAGAACCCTGCCATAAGAACCTTCCCTTAAGAACTCTCCCATCATTCTAAGAACTCTGCTATAATTCTAAGCACTTAAGAGTAAACACATTTCTCCCACCTCTAGAGGTTTGTACCAGTCAATTTAAGGTTATAATTCTAACTATCTGGCTTGTTTAAATAAAGATCAACCAGGCCAGACATTTCTCTTGTCATTCCTCTACACACTTAGAAAAAATGTGCTATCTAGAATCTAAAAGGGTTCTTCGGCTGTCCCCATAGGAGAACCCTTTAAAGAACCCTTTTGGTTCCAGGAAGAACCCTTTTGGGTTAAATGCAGAACCCTTTTATACCTGGAACCAAAAAAGGTTTTGCAATGGGGACATCCGAAGAACCCTTTTGGAACCCTTTTTTCTAAGAGTGTAGCCCAGGGTTTCTCAACCTTCTTTATACCAGGCACCGACAAGCTATGGTCCTTCTTGTGCCAAGGACCGGCAGGCTATACTTCTTCCTAGCATTGGAGAACTGGCTAAATCTGTGTCAGCTAACTGTCTGAGAGACTGGCCAGCTCTAGTCATTCCTCACATTCTGAGAGATCAATCCGCTCCCAGTCTGGCTGAGGTCTGTATATGGCCGGAGAATACAGTAACTGGATATTAAAGGCACAGCGCAGTAAAAAAATGTGATTTCCTTGTTTTTTTTAATATATATTTCCAGACTATGAGGTTGGAATAATACTGTGAAATTGTGAAAGTTATGATAAAGCCCTTTTAGTACAAGAGCTTTTTTGAAAAGACAGCCTGTTTTAGTGGGATGGAGTTTTGGCCTGCTTTGTGACATCACCAGACGGTAAATTAGTTAATAGACCAATAAGAAAGAGAGTTCCAAACCTCTCTGCCAATAACAGCTAGTTTTCAGTTTTTCCCTCCCCACTCAGACCACTCCCAGACAGTCCTAGCAAAATTATTGCTTGAGAAATTGGTCTTTGCTAAGAAGCAATTTTGTGTATTTTTTTTGTTGACCATTTTAATTGAAAATAATCACAGTAAGGGACTTAGTTGTTACCCAGAAATTATTTGAAATTGAGATAAAAATGGCTGCATTGGACCTTTAATTAGCAAGAAGGAAAGTCGTATCTGTCTCTGTGTAGTAGTAAGTAGATACAGCTTCTGGAGAAGACGGAGAGACAGATAGTTGGATAGTTCATCACCAGTCACCACCAGCTGGCCTGTTGTAATGAGACTGAATAGTTGAGAGGCTTACCAGCTGGCCTGTTGTAATGAGACTGAATAGTTGAGAGGCCTACCAGCTGGCCTGTTGTAATGAGACTGAAGAGTTGAGAGGCTTACCAGCTGGCCTGTTGTAATGAGACTGAATAGTTGACAGGCTTACCAGCTGGCCTGTTGTAATGAGACTGAATAGTTGAGAGGCTTACCAGCTGGCCTGTTGTAATGAGACTGAAGTGTTGAGAGGCTTACCAGCTGGCCTGTTGTAATGAGACTGAAGAGTTGAGAGGCTTACCAGCTGGCCTGTTGTAATGAGACTGAATAGTTGAGAGGCTTACCAGCTGGCCTGTTGTAATGAGACTGAATAGTTGAGAGGCTTACCAGCTGGCCTGTTGTAATGAGACTGAATAGTTGAGAGGCTTACCAACTGGCCTGTTGTAATGAGACTGCATAGTTGAGAGGCTTACCAGCTGGCCTGTTGTAATGAGACTGAAGAGTTGAGAGGCTTACCAGCTGGCCTGTTGTAATGAGACTGAATAGTTGAGAGGCTTACCAGCTGGCCTGTTGTAATGAGACTGAATAGTTGAGAGGCTTACCAGCTGGCCTGTTGTAATGAGACTGAATAGTTGAGAGGCTTACCAGCTGGCCTGTTGTAATGAGACTGAATAGTTGAGAGGCTTACCAGCTGGCCTGTTGTAATGAGACTGAAGAGTTGAGAGGCTTACCAGCTGGCCTGTTGTAATGAGACTGAAGAGTTGAGAGGCTTACCAGCTGGCCTGTTGTAATGAGACTGAATAGTTGAGAGGCCTACTAGCTGGCCTGTTGTAATGAGACTGAAGAGTTGAGAGGCTCACCAGCTGGCCTGATGTAATGAGACTGAAGAGTTGAGAGGCTTACCAGCTGGCCTGTTATAATGAGACTGCATAGTTGAGAGGCTTACCAGCTGGCCTGTTGTAATGAGACTGAAGAGTTGAGAGGCTTACCAGCTGGCCTGTTGTAATGAGACTGAATAGTTGAGAGGCTTACCAGCTGGCCTGTTGTAATGAGACTGAATAGTTGAGAGGCTTACCAGCTGGCCTGTTGTAATGAGACTGAATAGTTGAGAGGCTTACCAGCTGGCCTGTTGTAATGAGACTGAATAGTTGAGAGGCTTACCAGCTGGCCTGTTGTAATGAGACTGAAGAGTTGAGAGGCTTACCAGCTGGCCTGTTGTAATGAGACTGAATAGTTGGAGAGGCTTACCAGCTGGCCTGTTGTAATGAGACTGAAGAGTTGAGAGGCTTACCAGCTGGCCTGTTGTAATGAGACTGAATAGTTGAGAGGCTTACCAGCTGGCCTGTTGTAATGAGACTGAAGAGTTGAGAGGCTTACCAGCTGGCCTGTTGTAATGAGACTGAATAGTTGAGAGGCCTACTAGCTGGCCTGTTGTAATGAGACTGAAGAGTTGAGAGGCTCACCAGCTGGCCTGATGTAATGAGACTGAAGAGTTGAGAGGCTTACCAGCTGGCCTGTTATAATGGAGACTGCATAGTTGAGAGGCTTACCAGCTGGCCTGTTGTAATGAGACTGAAGAGTTGAGAGGCTTACCAGCTGGCCTGTTGTAATGAGACTGAATAGTTGAGAGGCTTACCAGCTGGCCTGTTGTAATGAGACTGAATAGTTGAGAGGCTTACCAGCTGGCCTGTTGTAATGAGACTGAATAGTTGAGAGGCTTACCAGCTGGCCTGTTGTAATGAGACTGAATAGTTGAGAGGCTTACTAGCTGGCCTGTTGTAATGAGACTGAAGAGTTGAGAGGCTTACCAGCTGGCCTGTTGTAATGAGACTGAATAGTTGAGAGGCCTACTAGCTGGCCTGTTGTAATGAGACTGAAGAGTTGAGAGGCTCACCAGCTGGCCTGATGTAATGAGACTGAAGAGTTGAGAGGCTTACCAGCTGGCCTGTTGTAATGAGACTGAAGAGTTGAGAGGCTTACCAGCTGGCCTGTTGTAATGAGACTGAAGAGTTGAGAGGCTTACCAGCTGGCCTGTTGTAATGAGACTGAATAGTTGAGAGGCTTACCAGCTGGCCTGTTGTAATGAGACTGAATAGTTGAGAGGCTTACCAGCTGGCCTGTTGTAATGAGACTGAAGAGTTGAGAGGCTTACCAGCTGGCCTGTTGTAATGAGACTGAAGAGTTGAGAGGCTTACCAGCTGGCCTGTTGTAATGAGACTGCATAGTTGAGAGGCTTACCAGCTGGCCTGTTGTAATGAGACTGAATAGTTGAGAGGCTTACCAGCTGGCCTGTTGTAATGAGACTGAATAGTTGAGAGGCCTACCAGCTGGCCTGTTGTAATGAGACTGAAGAGTTGAGAGGCTTACCAGCTGGCCTGTTGTAATGAGACTGAATAGTTGAGAGGCTTACCAGCTGGCCTGTTGTTATAGAGACTGAAGAGTTGTGATGCTTACCAGCTAGCCAGGTGTAATGAGACTAAAGAGTTGAGGCTTACCAGCTGGCCTGTTGTAATGAGACTGAAGAGTTGTGATGCTTACCAGCTGGCAATGAGACTGAAGAGTTGTGATGCTTACCAGCTGTCCTGTTGTAATGAGACTGAAGAGTTGTGATGCTTACCAGCTGGCCTGTTGTAATGAGACTGAAGAGTTGTGATGCTTACCAGCTGGCCTGTTGTAATGAGACTGAAGAGTTGAGAGGCTTACCAGCTGGCCTGTTGTAATGAGACTGAAGAGTTGAGAGGCTTACCAGCTGGCCTGTTGTAATGAGACTGAATAGTTGAGAGGCTTACCAGCTGGCCTGTTGTAATGAGACTGAATAGTTGAGAGGCTTACCAGCTGGCCTGTTGTAATGAGACTGAAGAGTTGAGAGGCTTACCAGCTGGCCTGTTGTAATGAG
Source organism: Coregonus clupeaformis (assembly GCF_020615455.1). Classification (NCBI taxonomy): domain Eukaryota; kingdom Metazoa; phylum Chordata; class Actinopteri; order Salmoniformes; family Salmonidae; genus Coregonus; species Coregonus clupeaformis. The sequence goes on from NW_025533618.1 coordinate 160,260, forward strand.
ACTGAATAGTTGGGATGCTTACCAGCTGGCCTGTTGTTATAGAGACTGAAGAGTTGTGATGCTTACCAGCTTGCCAGTTGTAATGAGACTAAAGAGTTGAGGCTTACCAGCTGGCCTGTTGTAATGAGACTGAAGAGTTGTGATGCTTACCAGCTGGCCTGTTGTAATGAGACTGAATAGTTGAGAGGCTTACCAGCTGGCCTGTTGTAATGAGACTGAATAGTTGAGAGGCTTACCAGCTGGCCTGTTGTAATGAGACTGAAGAGTTGAGAGGCTTACCAGCTGGCCTGTTGTAATGAGACTGAATAGTTGAGAGGCTTACCAGCTGGCCTGTTGTAATGAGACTGAAGAGTTGAGGCTTCTGTCTCTGTGTTTGGAATTCCTCTCTAACCTAGTTCCATATCTCATGTCCCTCCCTCGCTCCCTGCCTCCCTGCCTCCCCAGTCTGTAAGGCAGCCAAAGCTGACCTGGTCTTCTTGGTGGACGGCTCTTGGAGCATCGGAGACGACAACTTCCAGAAGATTATCCGTTTCCTGTACAGTACGATGGGAGCTCTGGATCTGATTGGTCCTGACGGCACACAGGTAAGACCAATGACAACACCCCCATATTATGTTATGCATTCAGCATATTATAGCCACATAGGTCAAAATATAATGTAAATAATGAATGAATTAATAAATGAAATACAACCCAATGCATTTTCTAACAGTAACCTGATTTTATCCATCTCAGCCACTGATGTTTGAGAAAGCAAGGAGTCCTATGAGTGGCTGGTCTAGTCTAGTATACACAGGCTTAGGTTTAGAGAAAGCCTGTGCCAACATCACCAAACAGACCCACATCTAAACCAGGTCCCAAGGGAGAGACCATTATGTTGGAATAGACTGGTGTCTAGACATTACAAACAGAGCCCATAGATCTTCATCAAGCCTCCTCTTTCAGACCGTTCACAGCCCATTACTGTGGAGCTGGTAGGTTATTGACACAAGGCTGCATTACTAAAGTCCTCAATATCCCCTTACTACTGTATTAGGGGCTGATGGGTAATGGAGGAATCTGAGCCGAGGTGCAGAGGGTCCTGGCTGGAGTAGTTAGGCTCTCAGACAGACAGACAGACAGGCAGGCAGGCAGGCAGGCAGGCAGGCAGGCAGGCAGGCAGACAGACAGACAGACAGACAGACAGACAGACAGACAGACAGACAGACAGACAGACAGACAGACAGACAGACAAATAGAAGAACAGACATAAGGAGAGAGAAGGGAAGCGGCACATTGAAGGAAGAGGAGGGACAGAGATAGATTCATAATAAGGGGACATAAGGGGAGTGAGTAACAGAGACATCTGTTCTAAAGATGTTGCAAACTAGTTGCTAAGATGCCAATGAAAGCATGCATCCAGTATGTGACTGTAAGTTATGGATTCTTTATGGGCAACTTACACTGAACAAAAATATAAATGCTACATGTAAAGTGTCGGTCCCATGTTTCATGAGCTGAAATAAAAGATCCCAGACATTTTCCATACGCACAAAAAAGCGTATTTCTCTCAAATTTGGTGCACAAATTTGTTTACATCGCTGTTAGTGAGCATTTCACTTTTGCCAAGAAAATCCATCCACCTGACAGGTGTGGCATATCAAGAAGCTGATTAAACAGCAGGATCATTACACAGGTGCACCTTGTGCTGTAAACAATAAAAGGCCAGTCTAAAATGTGCAGTTTTGTCACACAACACAATGCCACAGATGTCTAAAGTTTTGAGGGAGCGTGCAATTGGCATACTGACTGCAGGAATGTCCACCAGAGCTGTTGCCAGATAATTTAATGTTAATTTCTCTACCATAAACTGCCTCCAACGTCGTTTTAGAGAATTTGGCAGTACATCCAACCGGCCTCACAACCGCAGACCACTTGTATGGCGTCGTGTGTGGGCGAGCGGTTTGCTGATGTCAACATTGTGAACAGAGTGTACCATGGTGGTGGTGGGGCTATGGTATGGGCAGGCAGAAGCTACGGACAACGAACACAATTACATTTTATCGTTGGACTTTGAATGCACAGAAATACCGTGATGACATCCTGAGGCCCATTGTGAGGCCCATTTATTTTAAGGTATCTGTGACCAACAGATGCATATCTATATTCCCAGTCATGTGAAATCCATAGATTAGGGCCTAATGAGTTTATTTCAATTGACTGATTTCCTTATATGAACTGTAACTCAGTAAAATCTTTGAA
>NW_025533618.1:167500-175000 GCF_020615455.1 Coregonus clupeaformis
GGTCTGACAGTCATCCATACATTAACACCAGGCTGTGTAGATATTATCTCTGCCATTCCAATCCATAGAAATATAACTGTATGTCCCTTTCCCTCCAGGCCGAGCCATTAAGCATGTGAAGGAGTCTATCTTCACCTCAGAGGGAGGAGTGAGGAGGGGGGTTCCCAAGGTACTGGTAGTCCTCACCGATGGCCGCTCCCAAGATGACGTCAACAAAGTCTCCAAGGAGATGCAGATGGAGGGTGAGTGGCATAGGTTGTGTCCCAAATAGTGCCCTATTCTCTGCACTGTATAGTGCACTACTCTGGCCAAAAGTAGTGTGGGAATAGGGTGTTATTTTGGATAAAGCCAATGTTTCTTCCTCTGAGGACAATACACTATTCCATTGTATTATATTGTTGAAACAGAACTATTCATGGCTATCATACCAAAACAAAACTTAGAGAGAAATATGTTAGTGGTCACTTAGCAAGCCAGAGAGTGGTAAGATTGGCCAATCAAATAGTTTCCTTGGAATTGTTTTGCTTTTATTGCTGAAGAAAACAAAATATTGTTTTAAAATCTTAACAATGGATGTGTTTGTAGGCTACATCATCTTTGCCATTGGCTTTGCTGATGCGGACTACGGAGAGTTGGTGAACATCGCCAGCAAACCCAGTGACAGACACGTCTTCTTTGTGGACGATCTGGACGCTGTCAAGAAAATTGAGGAGCAGCTGATCACTTTTGTGTGCGAGGCTGCCACTGCCAGTAAGTACTGCCAGAACTGAAGTAGCTGGCATTGGAAGTAGTTTCCATAACTGATATACTCTACTGTAGAATAGAGACAGCTGGTAGGTTTGGGTCATGTGATTCAATGGAAGAGTTATTATTACAAAGAAGAGGATTCATCAACATTTGAATAATAATAATAATATGCCATTTAGCAGACGCTTTTATCCAAAGCGACTTACAGTCATGTGTGCATAAATTTTTACGTATGGGGTGGTCCCGGGGATCGAACCCCACTACCCTGGCGTTACAAGCGCCGTGCTCTACCAATTGAGCTACAGAGGACCACTCAAATCAATCTTAATAAGAGGATATTGATTCATGATGAAATGACAGTGATTAATATGCTATTCGTTATTTAACCAGCACTTTTCATCCATCTTGTTTTAGCTTGTCCATCGGTTCTGATGAGCGGCAACACTATGGCAGGTAAACTATGTCAAACACATACAGCCTTGTTACTGCTTTATAGTCATAGAACGTGTGTCCATATTGAGAGGTAAACCCCTCTCAATCTACAGTCAGTATTGATTGTCTGATCCCACTTATTCATTCAAAGGAGAGACTCTGTGTCCCCTGGCTATTGCATTATCTGGAGCAGCATGTATTCTGCCACGTGGTTGTCGTTTTAAAAAACCCAGTCAGATAAAGTCCCAAACACGCAGTCTCTGGTGTAGCGGAGGGTGTAGAGCCGTATTACCCAGTGGGCATTGCGAATACTCCCTTCTTAATCCCCACGATGCGTATCAAAGTATTGCAGTGGAGGACTACGCCGTATCAATTAACAAGGCTGATTGAACAGATCATAATGTTTAGCTTCAAATGTTGATCAACTACTATTTCTTCCCATTTTAGGCTATAAAGCTACTTTGAAGGAGGCGAGGTCTGCCTCATAATATGAAGTAAAACGTCCAGTTTTAAACAGTTAATGGAACAGGAAAAATATATTGATGCTAATGACAGGCCTAACCATCTTCTGGTAGATGGAAAGGCTTTCTCAAAAACCTTCTCTATTAAATGTTAACTAGCTACAAAGTAGCTTATGCCCACCTGTCAGAATGATATCATGATTATTTGCATCAATCCAGTGGCCATTTGTTTGGCAGACTCCATCTCATGTGCTACAAAAACACTGCTAACCAAACAACAGTGCTAGGCGCCTGTGCATTTAGATTAAAGGGTAACTACACTAAAAAAAATCAACATTTCTTAGATTTTTCCCCAGACCTCAAAAGTGGTCTCCTGATGTGGTTTAGGCATTGTTATGGACTTAGAACATCCAATTGTGTTGTCTTTCTATTAAAAACGTGTGACTTTGAGAGCGAAAACCTGAACAAATTTGAAATAAATCTGAAACCTGTGAATTTCTGACTCAGTTGACAGCCTCATTGATCAATTTCCATAGTAGGACTACTATTATCCTACAACACAGTACAGCTTGGGTTGGCCTGACTGTGAAAGACCAATATGGAATTCATCATTATAGGTCATTCAGAGTGTATGTCGCTGTTTCTCATAGGATTTTTCACACAGGGCGCCTTTCCTTCGCCGGGTGGGGAATAGGAAATGCTGGTCTTGTCCCCGAGGGAGAGTGGTTGACAGAATGACATTATATAATTTCTATGTATATATCCAGCGCCTAAAGAGTATTTACTACCTTTACACATTCTGTTGCTTAAAGATAAAGATGTGTACAATTTTTTTATTCTAGTGTTGTAGTATCTCTATGGTTCTCTATGGTTCTCTATGGTTCTCTATGGCGTGGTTATAGTATAGATGTGTGTTCTGCTCCCTCCCTTCTCAGGCTTCAGGATGATGGAGATGTTTGGCCTGGTAGAGAAGGAATACAGTAACGTAGAGGGGGTGTCCCTAGAACCAGGAACCTTCAACAGCTTCCCCTGCTACAGACTGCACAAAGACGCCCTGGTCTCACAGCCCACCAAGTAGGTTCTACTAGGCTCTGTGTCAGTGTGGTTGTCATGGTGATGAGAGGTAGATGATCAGCTAGGGGCCACACTGAGCTCTACCTCTCTCCTCCAGTGTCCACTCTTGGCATATTATTCCTGGAATATACTCTACACCTGACACACACACACACACACACACACACACACACACACACACACACCTTCAACAGCTTCCCCAAATGATAGGTTAAATGGATGTTTCTCTCTGATAGGTTAGGCGGAAGCTTCCTTCTGATAGGTTAGGCGGAAGCTTTCTTCTGATAGGTTAGGCGGAAGCTTCCTTCTGATAGGTTAGGCGGAAGTTTAAAGACGTGCCTATACCTGGAGGAAGGGGTTGTTCCTGAACTTTCCTCCTCCTCCTCCTCCTCCTAGAGGGGCCTTCTTCCTCCTCCTAGAGGGGCCTTCTTCCTCCTCCTCCTCCTAGAGGGGCCTTCCTCCTCCTCCTCCTCCTCGAGGGGCCTTCCTCCTCCTCCTCCTAGAGGGGCCTTCTTCCTCCTCCTCGAGGGGCCTTCCTCCTCCTCCTCGAGGGGCCTTCCTCCTCCTCCTAGAGGGGCCTTCCTCCTCCTCCTAGAGGGGCCTTCTTCCTCCTCCTCCTCGAGGGGCCTTCCTCCTCCTCCTAGAGGGACCTTCCTCCTCCTCCTCGAGGGGCCTTCCTCCTCCTCCTCCTCCTAGAGGGGCCTTCCTCCTCCTCCTCGAGGGGCCTTCCTCCTCCTCCTAGAGGGGCCTTCCTCCTCCTCCTCCTCCTAGAGGGGCCTTCCTCCTTCTCCTCCTCCTAGAGGGGCCTTCCTCCTCCTCCTCTTCCTAGAGGGGCCTTCCTCCTTCTCCTAGAGGGGCCTTCCTCCTCCTCCTCTTCCTAGAGGGGCCTTCCTCCTCCTCCTAGAGGGGCCTTCCTCCTCCTCCTCTTCCTAGAGGGGCCTTCCTCCTCCTCCTCCTCCTAGAGGGGCCTTCCTCCTCCTCCTCTTCCTAGAGGGGCCTTCCTCCTCCTCCTCCTCCTAGAGGGGCCTTCCTCCTCCTCCTAGAGGGGCCTTCCTCCTCCTCCTCCTCCTAGAGGGGCCTTCCTCCTCCTCCTCCTCCTAGAGGGGCCTTCCTCCTTCTCCTCCTCCTAGAGGGGCCTTCCTCCTTCTCCTCTTCCTAGAGGGGCCTTCCTCCTTCTCCTAGAGGGGCCTTCCTCCTCCTCCTCCTCCTAGAGGGGCCTTCCTCCTCCTCCTCTTCCTAGAGGGGCCTTCCTCCTCCTCCTCCTCCTCCTAGAGGGGCCTTCCTCCTCCTCCTCCTCCTAGAGGGGCCTTCCTCCTCCTCCTCCTAGAGGGGCCTTCCTCCTCCTCCTAGAGGGGCCTTCCTCCTCCTCCTCTTCCTAGAGGGGCCTTCCTCCTTCTCCTCTATGGGAGACTTGTACTTTGTAGTCATTTAGCAGACGCTCTTATCCAGAGCGACTTACAGGAGCAATTAGGGTTAAGTGCCTTGCTTAAGGGCACATCGACAGATTTTTCACCTAGTCGGCTCGGGGATTAGAACCTAGCGACCTCTCGGTTACTGGCACAACGCTCTTACCCACTAAGCTACCTGCCGCCCCAGTAGCTAGCAGGAGACTTGTTCTTCAAAACGTCAGGTGAGGGTCAACCCCAGTAGCTAGCAGGAGACTTGTACTTCAAAACGTCAGGGGAGGGTCAACCCCACTTGCTAGCCAGAGACAAACACTAGAGCTCTTTGAAATAGCAGCCGCAGTTATTTTCAAGGTCCCTCAAACAATACAAAGTTATTGCCAATGAAAATCACTTAGGGGAGTCTAATCACATGTGAAGTGGTGATGATTAGTGTGTGTGTGTGTGTGTGTGCATGCGTTCTGTTCCCCTGTGTTGACAGATGTAGTTCTGCTCCTGCTGAGGATAATATTTAGTTTAGGCTTCTCCTTTCAAATGTTCAGAGGGGACTGTGTTATTGCAGTGGAGGGTTTCAGCACCTCTAAATAGTTTTATGTCTTCAGGGTGACCTGCAAAGACTGCAGCCCATATCCAAACATCACATCATTTATATAATATATCATGTCATCAGAAGGGCCATTATGGCATTTGTTGTGTGAAGCTAAAATAAGACAGCCAAATGAACTTCCCATTACTCTGTATCAGGTATCAGATATCAGGACTTCCCATTACTCTGTATCAGGTATCAGATATCAGGACTTCCCATTACTCTGTATCAGATATCAGATATCTTCAACTAATGATTTCCGATGAGATAATAAAGTACAAGGTGGATATTCTACTGGCAGATTGACATGAGGCACAGGATCAACACTGATTAAGGTTAGGGTCAGGGTTACACTGTAAAGGGTTAGGGTCAGGGTTACACTGTGAAGGGTTAGGGTCAGGGTTACACTGTGAAGGGTTAGGGTCAGGGTTACACTGTGAAGGGTTAGGGTCAGGGTTACACTGTGAAGGGTTAGGGATTAGGTTATACCGGTTAGGGGTTGCCGTGAATTTGACAGTCAATTACAGACAGCAAAGTGGCAAGTAAGTTACTGTATTTCATATCGCAGTACACCTACTGTAATCTAAATGCAGTATCAAAGCAAGTACTGTGTAATGACACACAATACAATACTGTATAATTGACTGTTGTGACGAGTACTGAGGATACGAAGAGGCAGGACGCAGGAATCAACAAGGTAAAGGTTTGCTTAACTCCGGACTCTCCACTGACGTGGAACAACAAACCACCGGTAGGCAGGTCTTCCGGCATGAGGTGGACCAGGCTGTGATCCTCTTGGTGATCCAATTGATGGTGGGGTTCTGTAGTCTGAGCCAGGGCAATCCCAAGACGATCCGGTGAAGGGGTGACGTGACGATGTGGAATGACAGCTCCTCGTGGTGCTCCGGTAGTGTGGGAATGGTGATGGTGATGGGGAGAGTGACGTGCGTAATGGTACCTGATCCAAGGGGTTTATTGTCCAGCGAGGTGACGTGTAGCGGAGAAGGCAGTGGCACGGTGGGCAACCCCCATTCAGAGACCAGCTCCCTATCTATAAGGTTTCCCGCTGATCCGGAATCTATAATTGCAGTGGAAATGGAAGAGAAGGAATAACCAGTCACCGTTAAAGCGGCTACGGGAGGTGTTGGGAACGTCGTCTGTCTCTCAACATGTCGTCAAGACGGATGGACGTGGCGATGAGGGTATCAAGGTCCATCTCGTCGTCCCGACATGCGAGTTCCGTCTTGATGTCCTCCCGTAAGCCTCTCCTGAAGGCCGTGCGCAGAGCACACTCATTCCAGCCCGGAAGACGACGCCACCGTGCGAAAGCTCAGAGCGTACTCGGACGCGGGCCCCTCTCCCTGTTGTAGCTTGACGAGGCGCTCACCCTCCGTCCTTTCAAACACCGCCCTGAACCGAGCGAGGAAGGTGGAGTGGAGAAGCGCCACGGCCTCACCCCCTTCCCAGACTGCCGTGGCCCAATCCAGCGCCTTTCCTTTAAGTAATGAAATCACCAGCGCTATCCTGGCTTGGTCAGATGGATATGCCCCAGGCTGACGCGCTATATAAAGGGAAACCTGTAGCAGGAAGCCGCTACATTTAGTCGTTTTACCGTCATAGCGCTCCGGTAGGGCAAGGGTTCCCCTCAGAAGTGGGTGATAGCACGGGAACAGGTGGATTGGGTGCACTCGCTGCTCCCTGAGGTGGAACCGGAGCGCTGGGCAGATTATGCAGAGTTTGGAGGCGTTCAACTGGGCAAGCTGCTGCTGGTGCTGGTCGAAGCACTGGGAAACTCCAGGAGGATTACCTGCTGCATCCATTTTCGTGAGTGGTGTGTAATTCTGTGACAAGTACTGGGGATACGAAGAGGCAGGACGCAGACGCAGGGATCAACAAGGTAAAGGTTTACTTAACACTGAGCAAGAGAATAACAAAGCGAGAGTAAACGACACGACGCTAATCAATTACACACAACAATGAACGAAGAGTCCAGGGCTATATAGGGGTGGTGATGAGATGAGGAGGTGCAGGTGCGCTGGAGGTGATTAGGGTGCATTGGGTTTCCATTCCTGCGTTTGCCGAGGTGGTGCGCTCAGACCGGTGGCTCAGTAGACCGGCGAATCAGAGCGCCGGAGGGGAGCAACGGGAGGAGACGTGACAACTGTATTTTACTGTAAAAAAAGTAAATGCTACTGTAATAATATAATGAATGAATGGACCAAAAGGACATGGCAAAATACTCAACCATTAAGACTTGCTGCCACTCCAATCTGTCCCCTATACATTTTAAATTCATGGTGCACTATAACCACATATGAGTTAAATTGGTACATCAACAAATATATCCTCTTACAAGGCATGCCTCCAAATATGTTAATGAGCCAGAAACAACAATACCATGCACCCACTAGTGATGGAATTACAGTACCATTTAAAAATACAACAATTATTTCCAAGCACACAACATTTTCCCACAATGCACCATAATTAACAGTATGCTGCAGTAATGCTTTCACAGTATTTTACTGTTGATAATACCCAAAATGACTGTATAAATTACAGTTTGATAATACCCAAAATGACTGTATAAATTACAGTTTGATAATACCCAGAATGACTGTATAAATTACAGTTTGATAACACCCAAAATGACTGTATAAATTACAGTTTCCCGTTACAGTGTAGGCATAGGATTTGCCAACCGCCCTCTGGAACCATTCACATCATCTGTCTGTCTGTCTGTCTGTCTGTCTGTCTGTCTGTCTGTCTGTCTGTCTGTCTGTCTGTCTGTCTGTAT
>NW_025533618.1:540000-565000 GCF_020615455.1 Coregonus clupeaformis
TGACTAGAGCCCCATTGGCCCTGATCAAAAGCAGTACACTATAGAGGGAACAGGGTGTCATCTGGGATGCAGCCAGCGAGGGATACACACAGGCCTGTACCATACAGCGGTGACCAGACCCTATATCACACTGAGTAGTAGAATGGTCCCCATCAAGGCGCTGGCCCAGTGCGAATGATTGAAACCCCACAGCTAAACTGACCCATCCACAAGGCCACTCTAAAAGGTATATGGAGGTTGGGAACTAATTGGGATTTCAAAGTGAATTTGCTGTGTGGAAAGAGTTGCACCATCCATCCAGTGGGTTTAGATCCCCACATACAGTGCATTGGGAAAGTATTCAGACCCCTTGACTTTTCCACATTTTGTTACGTTACAGCCTTATTCTAAAATTGATTAAATAGTTATTTTTTCCCCCCTCATCAATCTACACACAATACCCCATAATGACGAAGCAAAAATAGTTTTTATAGATTTTTGCTAATTTATTCAAAATAAAAAACTGAAATATCACCTTTACATAAGTATTCAGACCCTTTACTCAGTACTTTGTTGAAGCACCTTTGGCAGCGATTACAGCCTTGAGTCTTCTTGGGTATGACGCTACAAGCTTGGCACACCTGTATTTGGGGAGTTTCTCCCATTCTTTTCTGTAGATCCTCTCAAGCTCTGACAGGTTGGATGGGGAGCGTCGCTGCACAGCTATTTTCAGGTCTCTCCAGAGATGTTAGATCAGGTTAAAGTCTGGGCTCTGGCTGGGCCACTCAAGGACATTCAGAGACTTGTCCCGAAGCCACTCCTGCGCTGTCTTGGCTGTGTGCTTAGGGTCGTAGTCCTGTTGGAAGGTGAAACTTCACCCCAGTCTGAGGTCGTGAGCGATCTGGAGCAGGTTTTCATCAAGGATCTCTCTGTACTTTGCTCCGTTCATCTTTGCCTCGATCCTGACTAGTCTCCCAGTCCCTGCCGCTGAAAAACATCCCCACAGCATGATGCTGCCATCACCATGCTTCACCGTAGGGATGGTGCCAAGTTTCCTCCAGACATGACGCTTGGCATTCAATCTTGTTTTCATCAGACCAGAGAACCTTGTTTCTCCTCCCTGACCAAGGCCCTTCTCCCCCGATTGCTCAGTTTGGCCGGGCAGCCAGCTCTAGGAAGAGTCTTGGTGGTTCCAAACTTCTTCCATTTAAGAATGATGGAGGTCACTGTGTTCTTGGGGACCTTCAATGCTGCAGAAATTTTTTGGTACCCTTCCCCAGATCTGTGCCTCAACATAATCCTGTCTCGGAGATCTACGGACAATTCCTTCGACCTCATGGCTTGGTTTTTGCTCTGACATGCACTGTCAACTGTGGGACCTTATATAGACAGGCGTGTGCCTTTCCAAATCATGTCCAATCAATTGAATTTACCACAAGTAGACTCCAATCAAGTTGTAGAAACATCTCAAGGATGATTAATGGAAACAAGATGCACCGGAGCTCAATTTCGAGTCTCATAGCAAAGGGTCTGAATACTTATGTAAAGAAATCTCTGTTTTTTATTTTTAATAAATGTGCAAAAGTTTCTAAAAACCTGTTTTCACTTTGTCGTTAATGGGGTATTGTGTGTAAATTGATGAGGAAAAAAATAATTTAATCCATTTTAGAATAAGGCTGTAACGTGACAAAATGTGAAAAAAGGGAAGGGGTCTGAATACTTTCCGAATGCACCGTACATAAGAGCAACACATCATCTGTAAGTAAAAGTAGACAGTAAAACTAGATAGTCATGTTGTATAAGTGTCACACCCTGGCTCTGGGACTCTATATGTTGAGCCAAGGTGTGCATATTCTATGTGTTGTATTTCTGTGTTGGCCAGAGTGGTTCCCAATCAGAGGCAACGAGTGTCAGCTGTTGCTGGTTGTCTCTGATTGGGAGCCATACTTATAGAGGCTGTTTTCCCACATTAGTTGTGGGATCTTGTTCCTTTCGGTGTGTTCCTTTTGGTTTACATAGGACGTCACGGTATCGTTTATTGTTTTTGTTCGTGTTTTCATTAAATAAAGAAGTATGTTCGTTCATCACGCTGCGCCTTGGTCCACTCACTCTGACGATCGTGACAGAAGATCCCACCATACCAGGACCAAGCAGCGTGTCCAGGAGCAGGCGGCCTGGACATGGGAGGAAGCGCCGGGAAAGGAGCTGGAGAGGTTGGCGATGGCCCAGGTGGGCAAATCGTGGTCCTGGGAGGACATGCTCGGGGGCAAAGGGCCATGGGCTAAGATTAAGGCCCTGGCGAGAGAGGAGCAACGGCGTCAACAGTGTCGTCGTCGGACGGACGAGAGGCAACCCCAGACATTTTTTAGGGGGGGGCACACGGCATGGGCGACTGGGCAGCAGGAGGCTGCCACAGGGCGAATTGGGAGATTAGGAGAGGAGGCCACCGGGTTTGGGGGGCCAGAAGGCAGGTTGGCGGAGCCTGGATGGAGAGCAGAGCCAACTCCCCGTACTCAGCCATGGCAGCATGAGACTGGGCAGGTTCCGCGGTATGCGGAGCTGCGTACTGTGCCACGAGTGGTCCGGCATAGTCCGGTACGTCCTGTGCGAGCACCCCGCACGTGTCGTGCGAAGGTGGGCATGCAGCCAGGACGGAGTGTGCCGGCTCAGCGCTCGTGGTCTCCAGTGCCTCTCCTCGGTCCCGGATATCCTGCGCCAGTGTCATGTGCTGTTATGCCAGTACGGGTACACAGCCCTGTACGTCCTGTGCTGATGCCTCACACAGAGTGTGTGAAGGTAGGCATTCAGCCAGGACGGGTTGTGGCAGCTCTTCACTCCAGGCCCCCTATCTGTCTCCACAGCCCGGCCCGGCCTGTTCCTGCTCCTCGCACCAAGCCTACGGTGCGCGTCGCCAGCCCGGCCCGGCCTGTTCCTGCCACTCGCACCAAGCCTACGGTGCGCGTCGCCAGCCCGGCCCGGCCTGTTCCTGCTCCTCGCACCAAGCCTACGGTGTGCGTCGCCAGCCCGGCCCGGCCTGTTCCTGCCCTTCGCACCAAGCCTACGGTGTGCGTCGCCAGCCCGGCCCGGCCTGTTCCTGCTCCTCGCACCAAGCCTACGGTGTGCGTCGCCAGCCCGGCCCGGCCTGTTCCTGCCACTCGCACCAAGCCTACGGTGTGCGTCGCCAGCCCGGTCCGGCCTGTTCCTGCTCCACGCACCAAGCCAGGGGTGCGCATCGTCAGCCCGGTCCGGCCCGTTCCTGCTCCACGCACCAAGCCAGGGGTGCGAGTCGTCAGCCCGGTCCGGCCCGTTCCTGCTCCACGCACCAAGCCAGGGGTGCGAGTCGTCAGCCCGGTCCGGCCCGTTCCTGCTCTTCGCACCAAGCCTAGGGTGTGCGTCGCCAGCCCGGTCCGGCCTGTTCCTACTCCTCGCACCAAGCCTACGGTGTGCGTCGCCAGCCCGGCCCGGCCTGTTCCTGCTCCTCGCACCAAGCCTACGGTGCGCGTCGCCAGCCCGGCCCGGCCTGTGCCTGCTCCTCGCACCAAGCCTACGGTGTGCGTCGCCAGCCCGGCCCGGCCTGTGCCTGCTCCTCGCACCAAGCCTACGGTGCGCGTCGCCAGCCCGGCCCGGCCTGTGCCTGCTCCTCGCACCAAGCCTAGGGTGTGCGTCGCCAGCCCGGTCCGGCCTGTTCCTGCTCCTCGCACCAAGCCTACGGTGTGCGTCGCCAGCCCGGCCTGGCCTGTTCCTGCTCCTCGCACCAAGCCTACGGTGTGCGTCGCCAGGCCGGTCCGGCCTGTTCCTGCTCCTCACACCAAGCCTACGGTGTGCGTCGCCAGCCCGGCCCGGCCTGTTCCTGCTCCTCGCACCAAGCCTACGGTGTGCGTCGCCAGGCCGGTCCGGCCTGTTCCTGCTCCTCGCACCAAGCCTACGGTGTGCGTCGCCAGCCCGGTCCGGCCTGTTCCTGCCACTCACACCAAGCCTACGGTGTGCGTCGCCAGCCCGATCCGGCCCGTTCCTGCTCCACGCACCAAGCCAGGGGTGCGCATCGTCAGCCCGGTCCGGCCCGTTCCTGCTCCACGCACCAGGCCAGGAGTGCGCGATCGTCAGCCCGGTCCGGTCCGTTCCTGCTCCACGCACCAAGCCAGGGGTGCGCATCGTCAGCTCCGTCCGGCCCGTGGCTGCTCCACGCACCAAGCCAGGGGTGCGCATCGTCAGCCCGGTCCGGCCCGCTCCTGCTCCACGCACCAAGCCAGGGGTGCACGTCGTCAGTCCGGCACAACCCGTGCCTGGGTCACCGGTGCCTGGTCAGGTACCGGTCAGCTGCTCCACACCGGAGCTTAAGCAATCCGCTCCTACGATGTCCAGTCCAGCTCCAGCCAGCGGGACCAGACCAGACCAGGGGCGCTACGGGGGGATTATTGGAGGGTGGTGGGCAAGCCCGGAGCCGGAACCGCCACCGAGGAGGAATGCCCACCCAGCCCTGTAAGAGTAGAAAGTAAAACTAGACAGTAAAACTAGACAGTAAAACTAGACAGTAAGAGTAGACAGTAAAACTAGACAGTAAAACTAGACAGTAAAACTAGACTGTAAGAGTAGACAGTAAGAGTAGACAGTAAAACTAGACAGTAAAACTAGACTGTAAGAGAAGACAGTAAAACTAGACAGTAAAACTAGACAGTAAGAGTAGACAGTAAAACTAGACAGTAAAACTAGACTGTAAGAGTAGACAGTAAAACTAGACAGTAAAACTAGACAGTAAAACTAGACAGTAAGACTAGACAGTAAAACTAGACAGTAAAACTAGACAGTAAAACTAGACTGTAAGAGTAGACAGTAAGAGTAGACAGTAAAACTAGACAGTAAAACTAGACTGTAAGAGAAGACAGTAAAACTAGACAGTAAAACTAGACAGTAAAACTAGACAGTAAGAGTAGACAGTAAAACTAGACAGTAAGAGTAGACAGTAAAACTAGACTGTAAAACTAGAGAGTAAAACTAGACAGTAAAACTAGACTGTAAGAGTAGACAGTAAAACTAGACAGTAAAACTAGACAGTAAGAGTAGACAGTAAAACTAGACAGTAAAAGTAGACTGTAAGAGTAGACAGTAAAACTAGACTGTAAGAGTAGACAGTAAAACTAGACAGTAAAACTAGACAGTAAAACTAGACAGTAAAACTAGACAGTAAGAGTAGACAGTAAAACTAGACTGTAAGAGTAGACAGTAAAACTAGACAGTAAAACTAGACAGTAAAACTAGAAAGTAAGAGTAGACAGTAAAACAAGACAGTAAAACTAGACAGTAAAACTAGACAGTAAGAGTAGACAGTAAGAGTAGACAGTAAAACTAGACAGTAAAACTAGACTGTAAAACTAGACAGTAAAACTAGACTGTAAGAGTAGACAGTAAAACTAGACAGTAAAACTAGACAGTAAAACTAGACAGTAAAACTAGACTGTAAGAGTAGACAGTAAAACTAGACAGTAAAACTAGACTGTAAGAGTAGACAGTAAGACTAGACAGTAAGGGAGAGTAGACAGTAAAACTAGACAGTAAGACTAGACAGTAAAACTAGACTGTAAGAGTAGACAGTAAAACTAGACAGTAAAACTAGACAGTAAAACTAGACAGTAAGAGTAGACAGTAAGAGTAGACAGTAAAACTAGACTGTAAGAGTAGACAGTAAGAGTAGACAGTAAGAGTAGACAGTAAGAGTAGACAGTAAAACTAGACAGTAAGAGTAGACAGTAAAACTAGACAGTAAGAGTAGACAGTAAAACTAGACAGTAAAACTAGACAGTAAAACAAATAGACAGTAAAACTAGACAGTAAAACTAGACTGTAAGAGTAGACAGTAAAACTAGACAGTAGAAACTAGACAGTAAGAGTAGACAGTAAGAGTAGACAGTAAAACTAGACAGTAAGAGTAGAAAGTAAAACTAGACAGTAAAACTTTAGAGTAAAACTAGACAGTAAAACTAGACTGTAAGAGTAGACAGTAAAACTAGACAGTAAAACTAGACAGTAAGAGTAGACAGTAAACTAGACAGTAAACTAGACAGTAAGAGTAGACAGTAAAACTAGAGTAGACAGTAAAACTAGACAGTAAGAGTAGACAGTAAAACTAGACAGTAAAACTAGACAGTAAGAGTAGACAGTAAAACTAGACAGTAAAACTAGACTGTAAGAGTAGACAGTAAAACTAGACAGTAAGAGTAGACAGTGAAACTAGACAGTAAGAGTAGACAGTAAGAGTAGACAGTAAATTTTGACTGTAAAACTAGACTGTAAGAGTAGACAGTAAAACTAGACAGTAAACTAGACAGTAAAACTAGACAGTAAAACTAGACAGTAAGAGTAGACAGTAAAACTAGACAGTACAACTAGACAGTAAAACTAGACTGTAAGAGTAGACAGTAAAACTAGACAGTAAAACTAGACAGTAAAACTAGACAGTAAAACTAGACAGTAAGAGTAGACAGTAAAACTAGACAGTACAACTAGACAGTAAAACTAGACTGTAAGAGTAGACAGTAAAACTAGACAGTCAAACTAGACTGTAAGAGTAGACAGTAAGAGTAGACAGTAAATTTTGACTGTAAAACTAGACTGTAAGAGTAGACAGTAAAACTAGACAGTGAAACTAGACAGTAAAACTAGACTGTAAGAGTAGACAGTAAAACTAGACAGTAAAACTAGACAGTAAGAGTAGACAGTAAAACTAGACAGTAAAACTAGACGGTAAGAGTAGTCAGTAAAACTAGACAGTAAAACTAGACAGTAAGAGTAGACAGTAAAACGAGACAGTAAAACTAGAGCAGTAAGAGTGGAGAGTAAAACTACACAGTAAAACTAGACTGTAAGAGTAAACAGTTAAACTAGACAGTAAAACTAGAGCAGTAAGAGTGGACAGTAAAACTAGACAGTAAAACTAGACTGTAAGAGTAGACAGTAAAACTAGACAGTAAAACTAGACTGTAAGAGTAGACAGTAAAACTAGACTGTAAAACTAGACTGTAAAACTAGACAGTAAAACTAGACAGTAAAACTAGACAGTAAGAGTAGACAGTAAAACTAGACAGTAAGAGTAGACAGTGAAACTAGACAGTAAGAGTAGACAGTAAAACTAGACAGTAAAACTAGACAGTAAAACTAGACTGTAAGAGTAGACAGTAAAACTAGACAGTAAAACTAGACTGTAAGAGTAGACAGTAAAACTAGACAGTAAGAGTAGACAGTGAAACTAGACAGTAAGAGTAGACAGTAAAACTAGACAGTAAAACTAGACAGTAAAACTAGACAGTAAAACTAGACAGTAAGAGTAGACAGTAAAACTAGACTGTAAGAGTAGACAGTAAAACTAGACAGTAAAACTAGACAGTAAGAGTAGACAGTAAAACTAGAGTAGACAGTAAAACTAGACAGTAAGAGTAGACAGTAAAACTAGACAGTAAAACTAGACAGTAAGAGTAGACAGTAAAACTAGACAGTAAAACTAGACTGTAAGAGTAGACAGTAAAACTAGACAGTAAGAGTAGACAGTGAAACTAGACAGTAAGAGTAGACAGTAAAACTAGACAGTAAAACTAGACAGTAAGAGTAGACAGTAAAACTAGACAGTAAAACTAGACTGTAAGAGTAGACAGTAAAACTAGACAGTAAGAGTAGACAGTGAAACTAGACAGTAAGAGTAGACAGTAAAACTAGACAGTAAAACTAGACAGTAAAACTAGACAGTAAAACTAGACAGTAAGAGTAGACAGTAAAACTAGACTGTAAGAGTAGACAGTAAAACTAGACAGTAAAACTAGACTGTAAAACTAGACTGTAAAACTAGACAGTAAAACTAGACAGTAAGAGTAGACAGTAAAACTAGACAGTAAAACTAGACTGTAAAACTAGACTGTAAAACTAGACAGTAAAACTAGACAGTAAAACTAGACAGTAAGAGTAGACAGTAAAACTAGACAGTAAGAGTAGACAGTAAAACTAGACAGTAAAACTAGACAGTAAGTGTAGACAGTAAAACTAGACAGTAAAACTAGACAGTAAAAATAGACAGTAAAACTAGACAGTAAAAATAGACAGTAAGAGTAGACAGTAAAACTAGACAGTAAAACTAGACTGTAAGAGTAGACAGTAAAACTAGACAGTAAGAGTAGACAGTGAAACTAGACAGTAAGAGTAGACAGTAAGAGTAGACAGTAAAACTAGACAGTAAAACTAGACAGTAAAACTAGACAGTAAAACTAGGCAGTAAGAGTAGACAGTAAAACTAGACTGTAAGAGTAGACAGTAAAACTAGACAGTAAAACTAGACAGTAAGAGTAGACAGTAAAACTAGACAGTAAGAGTAGACAGTAAAACTAGACAGTAAAACTAGACAGTAAGAGTAGACAGTAAAACTAGACAGTAAAACTAGACTGTAAGAGTAGACAGTAAAACTAGACAGTAAGAGTAGACAGTGAAACTAGACAGTAAGAGTAGACAGTAAAACTAGACAGTAAAACTAGACAGTAAAACTAGACAGTAAAACTAGACAGTAAGAGTAGACAGTAAAACTAGACTGTAAGAGTAGACAGTAAGTGTAGACAGTAAAACTAGACAGTAAGAGTAGACAGTAAAACTAGACAGTAAAACTAGACAGTAAAACTAGAAAGTAAGAGTAGACAGTAAAACAAGACAGTAAAACTAGACAGTAAAACTAGACAGTAAGAGTAGACAGTAAGAGTAGACAGTAAAACTAGACAGTAAAACTAGACTGTAAAACTAGACAGTAAAACTAGACTGTAAGAGTAGACAGTAAAACTAGACAGTAAAACTAGACAGTAAAACTAGACAGTAAAACTAGACTGTAAGAGTAGACAGTAAAACTAGACAGTAAAACTAGACTGTAAGAGTAGACAGTAAAACTAGACAGTAAAACTAGACAGTAAAACTAGACAGTAAAACTAGACTGTAAGAGTAGACAGTAAAACTAGACAGTAAAACTAGACAGTAAAACTAGACAGTAAGAGTAGACAGTAAGAGTAGACAGTAAAACTAGACTGTAAGAGTAGACAGTAAGAGTAGACAGTAAGAGTAGACAGTAAGAGTAGACAGTAAAACTAGACAGTAAGAGTAGACAGTAAAACTAGACAGTAAGAGTAGACAGTAAAACTAGACAGTAAAACTAGACAGTAAAACTAGACAGTAAAACTAGACAGTAAAACTAGACTGTAAGAGTAGACAGTAAAACTAGACAGTAAAACTAGACTGTAAGAGTAGACAGTAAGAGTAGACAGTAAGAGTAGACAGTAAGAGTAGACAGTAAAACTAGACAGTAAGAGTAGACAGTAAAACTAGACAGTAAGAGTAGACAGTAAAACTAGACAGTAAAACTAGACAGTAAAACTAGACAGTAAAACTAGACAGTAAAACTAGACAGCAAGAGTAGACAGTAAAACTAGACAGTAAAACTAGACAGTAAGAGTAGACAGTAAACTAGACAGTAAACTAGACAGTAAGAGTAGACAGTAAAACTAGACAGTAAAACTAGACAGTAAAACTAGACAGTAAAACTAGACAGTAAGAGTAGAAAGTAAAACTAGACAGTAAAACTTTAGAGTAAAACTAGACAGTAAAACTAGACTGTAAGAGTAGACAGTAAAACTAGACAGTAAAACTAGACAGTAAGAGTAGACAGTAAACTAGACAGTAAACTAGACAGTAAGAGTAGACAGTAAAACTAGAGTAGACAGTAAAACTAGACAGTAAGAGTAGACAGTAAAACTAGACAGTAAAACTAGACAGTAAGAGTAGACAGTAAAACTAGACAGTAAAACTAGACTGTAAGAGTAGACAGTAAAACTAGACAGTAAGAGTAGACAGTGAAACTAGACAGTAAGAGTAGACAGTAAGAGTAGACAGTAAATTTTGACTGTAAAACTAGACTGTAAGAGTAGACAGTAAAACTAGACAGTAAACTAGACAGTAAAACTAGACAGTAAAACTAGACAGTAAGAGTAGACAGTAAAACTAGACAGTACAACTAGACAGTAAAACTAGACTGTAAGAGTAGACAGTAAAACTAGACAGTAAAACTAGACAGTAAAACTAGACAGTAAAACTAGACAGTAAGAGTAGACAGTAAAACTAGACAGTACAACTAGACAGTAAAACTAGACTGTAAGAGTAGACAGTAAAACTAGACAGTCAAACTAGACTGTAAGAGTAGACAGTAAGAGTAGACAGTAAATTTTGACTGTAAAACTAGACTGTAAGAGTAGACAGTAAAACTAGACAGTGAAACTAGACAGTAAAACTAGACTGTAAGAGTAGACAGTAAAACTAGACAGTAAAACTAGACAGTAAGAGTAGACAGTAAAACTAGACAGTAAAACTAGACGGTAAGAGTAGTCAGTAAAACTAGACAGTAAAACTAGACAGTAAGAGTAGACAGTAAAACGAGACAGTAAAACTAGAGCAGTAAGAGTGGACAGTAAAACTAGACAGTAAAACTAGACTGTAAGAGTAAACAGTTAAACTAGACAGTAAAACTAGAGCAGTAAGAGTGGACAGTAAAACTAGACAGTAAAACTAGACTGTAAGAGTAGACAGTAAAACTAGACAGTAAAACTAGACTGTAAGAGTAGACAGTAAAACTAGACTGTAAAACTAGACTGTAAAACTAGACAGTAAAACTAGACAGTAAAACTAGACAGTAAGAGTAGACAGTAAAACTAGACAGTAAGAGTAGACAGTGAAACTAGACAGTAAGAGTAGACAGTAAAACTAGACAGTAAAACTAGACAGTAAAACTAGACTGTAAGAGTAGACAGTAAAACTAGACAGTAAAACTAGACTGTAAGAGTAGACAGTAAAACTAGACAGTAAGAGTAGACAGTGAAACTAGACAGTAAGAGTAGACAGTAAAACTAGACAGTAAAACTAGACAGTAAAACTAGACAGTAAAACTAGACAGTAAGAGTAGACAGTAAAACTAGACTGTAAGAGTAGACAGTAAAACTAGACAGTAAAACTAGACAGTAAGAGTAGACAGTAAAACTAGAGTAGACAGTAAAACTAGACAGTAAGAGTAGACAGTAAAACTAGACAGTAAAACTAGACAGTAAGAGTAGACAGTAAAACTAGACAGTAAAACTAGACTGTAAGAGTAGACAGTAAAACTAGACAGTAAGAGTAGACAGTGAAACTAGACAGTAAGAGTAGACAGTAAAACTAGACAGTAAAACTAGACAGTAAGAGTAGACAGTAAAACTAGACAGTAAAACTAGACTGTAAGAGTAGACAGTAAAACTAGACAGTAAGAGTAGACAGTGAAACTAGACAGTAAGAGTAGACAGTAAAACTAGACAGTAAAACTAGACAGTAAAACTAGACAGTAAAACTAGACAGTAAGAGTAGACAGTAAAACTAGACTGTAAGAGTAGACAGTAAAACTAGACAGTAAAACTAGACTGTAAAACTAGACTGTAAAACTAGACAGTAAAACTAGACAGTAAGAGTAGACAGTAAAACTAGACAGTAAAACTAGACTGTAAAACTAGACTGTAAAACTAGACAGTAAAACTAGACAGTAAAACTAGACAGTAAGAGTAGACAGTAAAACTAGACAGTAAGAGTAGACAGTAAAACTAGACAGTAAAACTAGACAGTAAGTGTAGACAGTAAAACTAGACAGTAAAACTAGACAGTAAAAATAGACAGTAAAACTAGACAGTAAAAATAGACAGTAAGAGTAGACAGTAAAACTAGACAGTAAAACTAGACTGTAAGAGTAGACAGTAAAACTAGACAGTAAGAGTAGACAGTGAAACTAGACAGTAAGAGTAGACAGTAAGAGTAGACAGTAAAACTAGACAGTAAAACTAGACAGTAAAACTAGACAGTAAAACTAGACAGTAAGAGTAGACAGTAAAACTAGACTGTAAGAGTAGACAGTAAAACTAGACAGTAAAACTAGACAGTAAGAGTAGACAGTAAAACTAGACAGTAAGAGTAGACAGTAAAACTAGACAGTAAAACTAGACAGTAAGAGTAGACAGTAAAACTGGTAGACAGTAAAACTAGACTGTAAGAGTAGACAGTAAAAACTAGACAGTAAGAGTAGACAGTGAAACTAGACAGTAAGAGTAGACAGTAAAACTAGACAGTAAAACTAGACAGTAAAACTAGACAGTAAAACTAGACAGTAAGAGTAGACAGTAAAACTAGACTGTAAGAGTAGACAGTAAAACTAGACTGTAAGAGTAGACAGTAAAACTAGACAGTAAGAGTAGACAGTAAAACTAGACAGTAAAACTAGACAGTAAGTGTAGACAGTAAAACTAGACAGTAAAACTAGACAGTAAGTGTAGACAGTAAAACTAGACAGTAAAACTAGACAGTAAAAATAGACAGTAAAACTAGACAGTAAAAATAGACAGTAAGAGTAGACAGTAAAACTAGACAGTAAAACTAGACTGTAAGAGTAGACAGTAAAACTAGACAGTAAGAGTAGACAGTGAAACTAGACAGTAAGAGTAGACAGTAAGAGTAGACAGTAAAACTAGACAGTAAAACTAGACAGTAAAACTAGACAGTAAGAGTAGACAGTAAAACTAGACTGTAAGAGTAGACAGTAAAACAAGACAGTAAAACTAGACAGTAAGAGTAGACAGTAAAACTAGACAGTAAGAGTAGACAGTAAAACTAGACAGTAAAACTAGACAGTAAGAGTAGACAGTAAAACTAGACAGTAAAACTAGACTGTAAGAGTAGACAGTAAAACTAGACAGTAAGAGTAGACAGTGAAACTAGACAGTAAGAGTAGACAGTAAGAGTAGACAGTAAAACTAGACAGTAAAACTAGACAGTAAAACTAGACAGTAAAACTAGACAGTAAGAGTAGACAGTAAAACTAGACAGTAAAACTAGACAGTAAGAGTAGACAGTAAAACTAGACAGTAAGAGTAGACAGTAAAACTAGACAGTAAAACTAGACAGTAAGTGTAGACAGTAAAACTAGACAGTAAAACTAGACAGTAAAAATAGACAGTAAAACTAGACAGTAAAAATAGACAGTAAGAGTAGACAGTAAAACTAGACAGTAAAACTAGACTGTAAGAGTAGACAGTAAAACTAGACAGTAAGAGTAGACAGTGAAACTAGACAGTAAGAGTAGACAGTAAGAGTAGACAGTAAAACTAGACAGTAAAACTAGACAGTAAAACTAGACAGTAAAACTAGACAGTAAAACTAGACAGTAAGAGTAGACAGTAAAACTAGACTGTAAGAGTAGACAGTAAAACTAGACAGTAAAACTAGACAGTAAGAGTAGACAGTAAAACTAGACAGTAAGAGTAGACAGTAAAACTAGACAGTAAAACTAGACAGTAAGAGTAGACAGTAAAACTAGACAGTAAAACTAGACTGTAAGAGTAGACAGTAAAACTAGACAGTAAGAGTAGACAGTGAAACTAGACAGTAAGAGTAGACAGTAAGAGTAGACAGTAAAACTAGACAGTAAAACTAGACAGTAAAACTAGACAGTAAAACTAGACAGTAAAACTAGACAGTAAGAGTAGACAGTAAAACTAGACTGTAAGAGTAGACAGTAAAACTAGACAGTAAAACTAGACAGTAAGAGTAGACAGTAAAACTAGACAGTAAAACTAGACCGTAAGAGTAGACAGTAAAACTAGACAGTAAAACTAGACCGTAAGAGTAGACAGTAAAACTAGACAGTAAAACTAGACAGTAAGAGTAGACAGTAAAACTAGACAGTAAAACTAGACCGTAAGAGTAGACAGTAAAACTAGACAGTAAGAGTAGACAGTAAAACTAGACTGTAAGAGTAGACAGTAAAACTAGACAGTAAAACTAGACAGTAAGAGTAGACAGTAAAACTAGACAGTAAGAGTAGACAGTAAAACTAGACTCTAAAACTAGACAGTAAAACTAGACTGTAAGAGTAGACAGTAAAACTAGACAGTAAGAGTAGACAGTAAAACTAGACTCTAAAACTAGACAGTAAAACTAGACTGTAAGAGTAGACAGTAAAACTAGACAGTAAAACTAGACAGTAAGAGTAGACAGTAAAACTAGACAGTAAAACTAGACAGTAAGAGTAGACAGTAAAACTAGACTGTAAGAGTAGACAGTAAAACTAGACAGTAAGTAAAAGTAGAATTACTTACACAATGTGCCACTTACCTGTCTGTCTAGATTTATTTTGTAAGTATGTAAATCTACTTCACAATTACTAAGAAATCGCTATACACCTAAATATAGTGACGCCAATGTTTAATCACAAATTCTCAAAAGTTTCCAATCTACACCATTGTGATCAATCATTGTGATTGCTTTCGATCTGAGACTTCATATGCATTTAGGAGGTGTCGGCTGGGGTTGAAAACTGCCAACTCACTGTAGATATCTCTCTGAATCTAGAAGGGATGGAGGCTGGGGGTTGAAAACTGTCAACTCACTGTAGATATCTCTCTGAATCTAGAAGGGATGGGGGCTGGGGGTTGAAAACTGCCAACTCACTGCAGATATCTCTCTGAATCTAGAAGGGATGAGGCTGAGGGTTGAAAACTGCCAACTCACTGTAGATATCTCTCTGAATCTAGAAGGGATGGAGGCTGGTGGTTGAAAACTGCCAACTCACTGTAGATATCTCTCTGAATCTAGAAGGGATGGGGGCTTTGGTTGAAAACTGCCAACTCACTGTAGATATCTCTCTGAATCTAGAAGGGATGGGGGCTTTGGTTGAAAACTGCCAACTCACTGTATATATCTCTCTGAATCTAGAAGGGATGGGGACTTTGGTTGAAAACTGCCAACTCACTGTAGATATCTCTCTGAATCTAGAAGGGATGGGGGCTTTGGTTGAAAACTGCCAACTCACTGTATATATATCTCTGAATCTAGAAGGAATGGGGACTTTGGTTGAAAACTGCCAACTCACTGTAGATATCTCTCTGAATCTAGAAGGGATGGGGGTTTTGGTTGAAAACTGCCAACTCACTGTAGATATCTCTCTGAATCTAGAAGGGATGGAGGCTGGGGGTTGAAAACTGTCAACTCACTGTAGATATCTCTCTGAATCTAGAAGGGATGGGGGCTTTGGTTGAAAACTGCCAACTCACTGTAGATATCTCTCTGAATCTAGAAGGGATGGGGGCTTTGGTTGAAAACTGCCAACTCACTGTAGATATCTCTCTGAATCTAGAAGGGATGGGGGCTTTGGTTGAAAACTGCCAACTCACTGTAGATATCTCTCTGAATCTAGAAGGGATGGGGGCTTTGGTTGAAAACTGCCAACTCACTGTAGATATCTCTCTGAATCTAGAAGGGATGGGGACTTTGGTTGAAAACTGCCAACTCACTGTAGATATCTCTCTGAATCTAGAAGGGATGGAGGCTGGGGGTTGAAAACTGCTAACTCACTGTAGATATCTCTCTGAATCTAGAAGGGATGGGGGCTGGGGGTTGAAAACGGCCAACTCACTGTAGATATCTCTCTGAATCTAGAAGGGATGGAGGCTGGGGGTTAAAAACTGCCAACTCACTGTAGATATCTCTCTGAATCTAGAAGGGATGGGGGCTGGGGGTTGAAAACTGCCAACTCACTGTATATATCTCTCTGAATCTAGAACGGATGGGGACTTTGGTTGAAAACTGCCAACTCACTGTAGATATCAGCTTACCCTTGTTCTACAGGGTATTTAGCGGGTCAAGATGTGATCATGGAATCCTACATTAGAAGATTTACAACATACATTAAAAGTTAGTGAAGCAAGTAAAAGTTTGAACACAGCTACTCACAGATTGTTTTGCTGTGAGGCCTTGCGTGTGCCTTCTGTCTCTGCATCTGAAGAGGAGGGACGTTCCTCTGCTGCATCTGGTGCCACATCGTCTGAGCCTTGTTTCACAGGGAGTTTAGTGGACCAGGATGTGAACCAGATGATTCTACACATCTCACCCAGTGCCTGTCATTCTGGTTACTAAAGTTCTCTCTTCTACAATACCTTACCCCCCATGTTACCCCCGCTATAACAGAGAGAGGGACAGATGGTTTCTATTTCTCTATAGTGCTCTTTCCATCCTCACTTCTTACCCCCCCATCGCAACTTTAAACATTGTTGTAGAAAAGACGGGACATAGGCTCCACTTCTATCAGCTTGTCAGATCTAGTAACTCAAGTGAGCTCCTTCAGATTGGCTAAAACTGGTGCCAACTTCAACTTATTTAGCCTAGTATCCTTCAACCCGTACCAAAAACACAAGCATTTGCAGTTTCACATGTTGAGCTTAAATTTCACACGTGAAAATATATTTTCACATGTGTTGAATTTAGAGTTCACATGTAAACGCCACTTTTTCACATGTAAGGAGAATGACGTGATTTCACCTCATGTGAATTGCATTGTTCATGTGTGACATTTGCGGTTTCACATGTTAAAAACTTTCACATGTTAAAATCTCACTTTCACATGTGAAATTGCAAATTCACATGTGGAATTAAATCACAGTTGAAAAGTTAGTTGCTACATCCACATTTTGGACATACATTTAGGATATGTACCCATTGATTCTTGAA
Organism: Coregonus clupeaformis; assembly: GCF_020615455.1. NCBI lineage: Eukaryota > Metazoa > Chordata > Actinopteri > Salmoniformes > Salmonidae > Coregonus > Coregonus clupeaformis. The sequence goes on from NW_025533618.1 coordinate 556,564, forward strand.
GAACATAATGTATAAATTAGCTTAGTTCAACTGTTGTAGGGGAGAGTGGGGTAAGTTGAGTCAAGGGAAATGTAGTATTCTTTCTAACAAAGATATCTACATATATTTCAAGATGTTGTGTATCCCTGGAAATAATCTGAATTAATGTAAACATTACAGTTTTGAAAACATAGCTTGTCCAAAAAAAATGTGGTCTCTTGGCACAATTTGAGCATAGCGACAGGGTAAGTTGAGCAGTTCGGGTGAAGGTGTCCTGTGGATTTGGTTTTCACATGATGCGAAAAACACGTGAACGTTTTACACGTGAAACTTGTGTCTGACTTACATGTCCGACTCATGAAGAAGAAAAAATATTCACGTGAATGTTTTCGGAGTGACTTGTCCAAAAACCAAAGTATTTTTTTTCACATTATTTTTTTGTAAGGGGAACTATACTTTCAGTGTAGTTATCCTGAAATGCACCACTTAGACAATTTGACGTGAGGAAGAAGGTCAAAAACACAGTGACTAAAACAAGTCTGGTGCCAACTTGAACTTACAGTTTGAAGTAAATTGAGTAAGAATTTGAATTGAAAAAGGGAACCCAGTGCCAACTTGAAGTTAGTATCATTCAACCTACATGTTCAGTTAAAGTTGCCCAGAAACGCACCATGACCCGACTGATGACTCTGCTGTGACTCTGCTGCAAGTGTTATGACTTAAGAACTGGCTAAAAGGATTGTTTTGTCCGTTGTTATGTTCTGCTAGCAACAGTCAAACAAGGAGGTGCTTTCAAAGGTCACTTTCCCATAATACAAAGTGGTGTTGTTGTGTCTGTCAGAGTGTTTCTTTAGATGCCACATTTTTATTATTTACTGACTGTTCTTTTTTCATTCCCTCCCTTCATCTAGTTTGCATCACAAATGGCACCTTCATCCCTACATTGTCCCTATGGGCCCTGGTCAAAAGTAGTGCACTATATAGGGAATAGGGTGCCATTTGGGACACTTCGACTGTAAAGTGGAGGTCCAGACAGTTTACTTTCATATCATAAACACTGGGTCGGTTTTTGAGATTTGAAGGTATAATCCATTTGGCCCTGACTATGAAGGTAATCTACCTCAAATGTAGGAGGAATCAGATTACCATTAACAGGAACACGCCGCAAGGTTTGGTTATTTCTGTCTCTCTCTGAGATTTCCTCCATTGATCTGGGAACCGATACCCTCTGACCGTGTCCAAAATGGTGCTCTATTTCCTATATAGGGGACTACTTCAGTAGTGCACTATGTAGGGAATAGGGTGACAATTGGGATGAAACCTCTCAGCTGAACACAGACCAGCTCTCAGTAGCTGCCTGGGTTTCATATGCTGTTTTATAGACGGTTCCATGACGAGGGCATTATATACTTTATCCTCTGACATGACTGTTTACAAAACTTCAGAGATAGGACTAGTAATGAGATCATTGAAGGCCTCTGTAGTTCTGCAGTAAAACAGATCACATTAGCTCAGAAGAGAAAAGTCCCATGATTCAACTAAACCCCCTGGAACGAACCATTGTGATAGTAAAATGTATCATCCGTTCAATCGTAGCACCTTCAACAGTGAAAAATAATTATTGTAAATTTGGAAATATGAGCTGAGTGCGTCTCAAATAGCACCATATTCTCTCTATACTGTACTATAAAGGGAATAGGGTACCATTTAAGACACACACCCTGTGCCTCTTGTCTCTCCACCAGTGGAAGTGTTTAATCCTGAAGGTTAGACTAGTGATTTACAGTTGATTCTCCCCTGGGCTCCCAGGTCTCCAGACTGCTGCTGTTTAATCCTGGAGGTGAGACTGGTGATTTACTGTTGATTCTCCCCTGGGCTCCCAGGTCTCCAGACTGCTGCTGTTTAATCCTGGAGGTGAGACTGGTGATTTACTGTTGATTCTCCCCTGGGCTCCCAGGTCTCCAGACTGCTGCTGTTTAATCCTGAAAGTGAGACTAGTGATTTACAGTTGATTCTCCCCTGGGCTCCCAGGTCTCCAGACTGCTGCTGTTTAATCCTGAAAGTGAGACTAGTGGTTTACAATTGATTCTCCCCTGGGCTCCCAGGTCTCCAGACTGCTGCTGTTTAATCCTGAAAGTGAGACTAGTGATTTACAGTTGATTCTCCCCTGGGCTCCCAGGTCTCCAGACTGCTGCTGTTTAATCCTGAAAGTGAGACTAGTGATTTACAGTTGATTCTCCCCTGGGCTCCCAGGTCACCAGACTGCTGCTGTTTAATCCTGAAAGTGAGACTAGTGATTTACAGTTGATTCTCCCCTGGGCCCCCAGGTCTCCAGACTGCTGCTGTTTAATCCTGAAAGTGAGACTAGTGATTTACAGTTGATTCTCCCCTGGGCTCCCAGGTCTCCAGACTGCTGCAATTTAATCCTGAAAGTGAGACTAGTGATTTACAGATTGCTGCTGTGTCCTGCTGTGAAGCTACGTAGGAGCTAGCTAGGCGGCTACATAGCCTACGTACACCCTCCACAGGATCCGTCTCTGTCTCCTCACCCCTAACCCAATCACCTCTCCTCTGCTGTAACCCTAACTGTGATGAACTGTCTCCTCACCCCTCCTCAACCCTCCTCACCCTAACTCACCCCTCCTCACCCTAACTCAGGAGGCCTATGATGAACTGTATCCTCACCCATCCTCACCCCTCCTCACCCTTCCTCACCCTTCCTCACCCTAACTCAGGAGGCCTATGATGAATTGTCTTATCACCCCTCCTCACCCCTCCTCACCCTAACCCAGCCACCTCTCTCTAACTTTAAACCTCCACAGGATCCGTCTCTGTCTCCTCACCCCTAACCCAATCACCTCTCCTCTGCTGTAACCCTAACTGTGATGAACTGTCTCCTCACCCCTCCTCACCCATCCTCACCCCTCCTCACCCTTCCTCACCCTAACTCACAGGAGGCCTATGATGAATTGTCTTATCACCCCTCCTCACCCCTCCTCACCCTAACCCAGCCACCTCTCTCTAACTTTAAACCTCCACAGGAACCGTCCCTGTCTCCTCACCCCTAGCCTAATCACCCCTGGTCTAACCCTAACTCTCTAGGCGTACGTAACCCCTCCACAGGTTCCTGAACCATCTCCTCCTCCTCTGTCTCTCTCCTAACCTAACTTCCTCACCCCTAACCCAACCACTTCTCTCTCCTAACCTCCTCACCCCCAACCTAACAACTTCTCTCTCCGAACCTAACCTCCTCACCCCTAACCCAACCACTTCTCTCTCCTAACCTCCTGTGTGTGTGTGTGTGTGTGTGTGTGTCGGCCTGGGTCAGTGGACCCCCGGTCAGACTGGATGACCCGTTTGGAGCTAGACTCTCTCTTTCTTTCTCCTCCACCTTCCTCCTCTTTCCTTCTCCTCCACCTTCCTCCTCTTTCCTTCTCCTCTACCTTCCTCCTCTTTCCTTCTCCTCCACCTTCCTCCTCTTTCTTTCTCCTCCACCTTCCTCCTCTTTCCTTCTCCTCCACCTTCCTCCTCTTTCTTTCTCCTCCACCTTCCTCCTCTTTCCTTCTCCACCACCTTCCTCCTCTTTCCTTCTCCTCCACCTTCCTCCTCCTTCCTTCTCCTCCACCTTCCTCCTATTTCCTTCTCCTCCACCTTCCTCCTCTTTCCTTCTCCACCACCTTCCTCCTCTTTCCTTCTCCTCCACCTTCCTCCTCTTTCTTTCTCCTCCACCTTCCTCCTCTTTCCTTCTCCACCACCTTCCTCCTCTTTCCTTCTCCTCCACCTTCCTCCTCTTTCCTTCTCCTCCACCTTCCTCCTCTTTCTTTCTCCTCCACCTTCCTCCTCCTTCCTTCTCCTCCACCTTCCTCCTCTTTCTTTCTCCTCCACCTTCCTCCTCTTTCCTTCTCCTCCACCTTCCTCCTCTTTCCTTCTCCTCCACCTTCCTTCTCTTTCCTTCTCCTCCACCTTCCTTCTCTTTCCTTCTCCTCCACCTTCCTCCTCTTTCCTTCTCCTCCTATTTTTCTGATCTCCTGAGATGAATTGGATCTTCTCCATTTTGAATCATGTAGTGCTCCTTCATGTCAGGAGAAATAAAATATGTAAAAGAGAAGCTATTGTTTGAGACATTTGAGATCTATTTGAGAGGTATAGAGAATTAAAGGAAATCTTATCATATCCTCAAGAGCTAAATCTGAGCAACAATTGAGATTCATAGTAATAACTTAACTGCAATGTTGTGTCTTTCGCATTTAACCCAACCCCTCTAAATCAGAGAGGTGCAGGGGGCTGCATTAATCGACATCATCGGCACCCAGGGAGCAGTTCTTGTTGGGGGTTAACTGCCTTGCTCTGGGGAAGAACGAAATACCTTTACCTTGTCAGCTCAGGATTCGATCCAGCAACTGTTCAGTTACTCGCCCAACGCCCCTACTCGCCCAACGCCCCTACTCGCCCAACGCTTGCCCCTACTCGCCCAACGCCCCTACTCGCCCAACGCCCCTACTCGCCCAACGCCCCTACTCGCCAGGCTACCTGCTCTAAGAAGTCATATTCTGACCATACTGAGACAGATCCTAGATTATACAAGGTCATACCTGTCAGTGACAAGTGAAGCATGTTTGAGATAGATTCTAATTATTTGGAGATTTCATTGAGATCTTGTTCTTCTTTTCTTTCCTGGATTGAGCTGAAGCTGAAAGGAGATACATTTAAGAGAATTTAGAGAACTATTTCTCAGGAGCAACATTTTTGATATTTGAGAAAATACTCTAAATCTCTCTTTGGTGTTGAATAGTACTAAGTTTTGTCTAGGAGACATAAGGTGATAAAAAAGAGATCATTGATTTTCCTTTATATATACAGTCTATACTGTATATTTACTGAAAATATATATGGGGGATTGGAAATGATGCAGACAATTACATTGATGGAAGCTACAATCTATCTGAAATATTAAAGCTGATCTACCCCCTAGAATTGTTTAAAATAAAAAACATAAAAACCTAAGTGCATTGGAAGAGAATAGTTACATTACTTACATTGAATTTTGGCATGGCCAAATACTACACTCTTAGAAAAAAAGGTGCTATCTAGAACCCTTTGAAGAACCATTTTTGGTTGCAAGTAGAACGCTTTTGGTTCCAGGTAGAACCATTTTGGTTCCATGTAGAACTACCTGGAACCAAAAAGGGTTCTACCTGGAACAAAAACGGATTCTCATATGGGGACAGCAAAATAACCCTTTTGGAACCCTTTTTTCTAGGAGTGTACTATTACTCAGCATTTCTGAGTAACCTGATACTGGTTGATCCTGGTTGATCCTGGTTGATCCTGGTTGATCCTGGTTGATCCTGGTTGATCCTGGTTGATACTGACTGATACTGGTTGATCCTGGTTGATACTGTCTGATACGGGTTGATCCTGGTTGATACTGGCTGATACTGGTTGATCCTGGTTGATACTGTCTGATACTGGTTGATCCTGGTTGATAATGGCTGATACTGGTTGATACTGTCTGATACTGTCTGATACTGGTTTATTCTTGTTGATACTGGTTGATCCTGGTTGATACTGGCTGATACTGGTTGACCCTGGTTAATACTGGCTGATACTGGTTGATCCTGGTTGATACTGGTTGATCCTAGGGTGACCACATTTAAAATACCCAAATGCGGGACAACAGGATGATTTTGCGGGACACCAGTGTAACCTACATTAATAAAAACATTTGGCACACAAATGTAAATGATGTCATAATATCTCAAAGTTTGTACCGACAGACAACGTCTTTAATTGCAACATCTGCCAATTGTCTCAATAAAATGTTATATTTTTAATACCTTCAAACACCAAGGCATACCTAACTTCAACATAGGCCAAGGCGTCATCACTGTCAATCGTGAATTAGAATTCTTCACTTTTTACAAGTGAAATGTCCAAACTGCCAAACATTTGATCTCAATCAGTTTCATGGGAATATGCATTTAGGTCTTCTTCAATTACTGTTTCGTGAGCGAACTAGAGCAGATGGTGTTAAACTATATACAGTGCATTCTGAAAGAATTCAGACCCCTTGACTTTTTCAACATTATTCTAAAATGGCTTAAATCGTTTTTTTCCTCTCATCAATTTACCCCATAATACCCCATAATGACAAAACAAAAAATGGTTTCTATTTTTTTTTGCTAATTTATTCAAAATAAAAACTGAAATATCACGTTTACATAAGTATTCAGACCCTTTACTCATTACTATGTTGAAGCACCTTTGGCAGCAATTACAGCCTTGAGTCTTCTTGGGTATGACCCTCCAAGCTTGGCACACCTGTATTTGGGGAGTTTCTCCCATTCTTCTCTGTAGATCCTCTCAAGCTCTGTCAGGTTGGATGGGGAGCGTCGCTGCACAGCTATTTCAGGTCTCTCCAGAGATGTTCGATTGGGTTCAAGTCCGGGCTCTGGCTGGGCCACTCAAGGACATTCAGCGACTTGTCCCGAAGCCACTCCTGTGTTGTCTTGGCTGTGTGCTTAGGGTTGTTGCCCACTTGGTAGGCCCACTTTAGGTGCCTTTTGGCAAACTCCAAGCAGGCTGTCATGTGACTTTTACTGAGAAGTGGCTTCCGTCTGGCCACTCTACCATAAAGGCATGATTGGTGGAGTGCTGCAGAGATGGTTGTCCTTCTGGAAGGTTCTCCCATCTCCACAGCTTTGTCAGAGTGACCACTGGGTTCTTGGTCACCTCCCTGACCAAGGCCCTTCTCTCCTGATTGCTCAGTTTGGCCGGGGGGCCAGGTCTAGGAAGAGTCTTGGTTGTTCCAAACTTCTTCACATTTTTTGGTACCCTTCCCCAGATCTGTGCATCGACACAATCCTGTTTCGGAGCTCTATGGACAATTCCTTCGACCCCATGGCTTGGTTTTTGCTCAGACATGCACTGTCAACTGTGGGGCCTTATATAGACAGGTGTGTGCCTTTCCAAATCATGTCCAATCAATTGAATTTACCACAGGTGGACTCCAATCAAGTTGTAGAAACATCTCAAGGATGATACATTGAAACAGGATGAAACTGAGCTCAATTTCGAGACTCATAGGAAAGGGTCTGAAAACCTACAAAGTGAAATAAGGTATTACTGTTTTTTATTTGAATACATTTGCAAAAATGTTTAAAAACCTGTTTTCACTTTGTCATTATGGGGTATTGTGTGTAGATTGATGAGGATTTTTTTTTTAAATTCAATTTTAGAATAAGGCTGTAATGTAACAAAATGTAGAAAAAGTCAAGGGCTCTAAATGCTTTCCGAATCCACTGCATCCATCCTGTATTTTCTTTCAATCAATGCACATTCTGCCTAGTGTGCGGGCGCTGTTGAGTGTTGTCCGCATGATACATTTTTGGGATTATTCAACTAACCATCGTAAAATCTCATAAGAAATGATGTGGGGGTTTTCGGTCTAACAGTAAGGTTATACTATCATTATGATCTTCCAAGACATTGATTCAGCTTTGATCTAACTTTACTAAACAAGCACCATTGTGAGAAGTGGTACTCCGGTGTGCTCTGGCAGCACTGCACCCCTGCCGTCCTCTGCACCAACTCAGCAATTGAATCAATGCCTGCTCTTGCTGCATAAATGAGAGACCACATGTGTGGCTGTTTTAAGAAGATCTCGACATGGCTCCTGAGTGGCGCAGCGGTCTAGAGCACTGCATCGCAGTGCTAGAGGCATCACTACAGACCTGGGTTTGATCCCAGGCTGTGTCGCGACCAGGAGACCCATGAGGCGGCGCACAATTGGCCCAATGTCGTCTGGGTTAGGGCGCACAAATGGCCCCAATGTCGTCTGGGTTAGGGGAGGGTTTGGCCGTCGGAGGATGCATGACTCGACCTTTGCCTCTCCCGAATCCGTTGGGGAGTTGCAGCGATGAGACAACATTGCAATTGGATATCACGAAATTGGGGAGAAAAAGGGGTAAAATAAAAAAAATATCATGATATATTTGGCCAAGGAAACATTTCTGGTTGGTCTCAGGAAATATCAAAAAGTTACGAAGGGAGGCTTAAAACGAGTGAAGTAGCAGCAAATATGTTGAATTAGCAACTAATGAGCATGGAGAGCCTCACAAGTTTGACCAAATGACCTGTTGTCTTTCAGTCTAATACGGCTATTTACTTACTTTTGTAGCTCTTCATCAGAAGTTTTTATAAATAGTTAAGTAGTTAGGAGGCCTTACTGTCCTCTCCAAGTTTAGCTGGAATTTAGCCCGAAAGGATTTGAGAAATGTGATTGGCTGACGATAGGCCTTTGACAATGGCCTACGTCTCATCTTGCGCTGCGCAGAATATCAGATCTCAACAACGACTGGAGACATCTCCAGTACCACACCCTTATGATATATATTTTTTCATGTGCGCAACGTGACCGCAAGAGACAGGTTGGAATGTCTGACTGAAATACGGGACA
>NW_025533618.1:570000-631988 GCF_020615455.1 Coregonus clupeaformis
GTCTCTCTAAATCCACCAGTCAGAGAGGGTTGTCTCTCTAAATCCATCAGTCAGAGAGGGTAGTCTCTCTAAATCCACCAGTCAGAGAGGTTAGTCTCTCTAAATCCACCAGTCAGAGAGGTTAGTCTCTCTAAATCCACCAGTCAGAGAGGTTAGTCTCTCTAAATCCACCAGTCAGAGAGGTTAGTCTCTCTAAATCCACCAGTCAGAGAGGGTAGTCTCTCTAAATCCACCAGTCAGAGAGGGTAGTCTCTCTAAACCAATCAGTCAGAGAGGTTAGTCTCTCTAAATCCATCAGTCAGAGAGGGTAGTCTCTCTAAATCCACCAGTCAGAGAGGGTAGTCTCTCTAAACCAATCAGTCAGAGAGGGTAGTCTCTCTAAATCCATCAGTCAGAAAGGGTAGTCTCTCTAAATCCACCAGTCAGAGAGGGTAGTCTCTCTAAATCCACCAGTCAGAGAGGGTGGTCTCTCTAAACCAATCAGTCAGAGAGGGTAGTCTCTCTAAATCCACCAGTCAGAGAGGTTAGTCTCTCTAAATCCACCAGTCAGAGAGGTTAGTCTCTCTAAATCCACCAGTCAGAGAGGGTTGTCTCTCTAAATCCACCAGTCAGAGAGGTTAGTCTCTCTAAATCCACCAGTCAGAGAGGTTAGTCTCTCTAAATCCACCAGTCAGAGACAGTAGTCTCTCTAAATCCACCAGTCAGAGAGGTTAGTCTCTCTAAATCCACCAGTCAGAGACAGTAGTCTCTCTAAATCCACCAGTCAGAGAGGTTAGTCTCTCTAAATCCACCAGTCAGAGAGGTTAGTCTCTCTAAATCCACCAGTCAGAGACAGTAGTCTCTCTGATGTACTAACAGACTCCTGACCTGCGTCAAAGGGAAGATTAAGTAGCATGTAGGCTACTGATTTCTGTGATTTATTGGCAAGGATACATTTTATCAGCTAATGTGTTTGTTTGTTGGTGTGTGTGTGTGTGTGTGTGTGTGTGTGTGTGTGTGTGTGTGTGTGTGTGTGTGTGTGTGTGTGTGTGTGTGTGTGTGTGTGTGTGTGTGTGTGTGTGTGTGTGTGTGTGTGTGTGTGTGTGTGTGTGTGTGTGTGTGTGTGTGTGTGTGTGTGTGTGTGTGTGTGTGTGTGTGTGTTACCATCAGCCAGATTATGATTTGGGCATCTACTGCAGGCTTTAGACATTGTGTTATTTGAAGGGTGGAAATCTTGAAGACCTGTTAGTCAGTTAGACAAGGTTACATGTTCTCTCGTTCCAAGACTTTGTGTTCTTCCAAGAGTATAGCATCAGAAGAACATCAAATCATATTTGATCGCAACTGACTTAAATAATGAAAATCCACTCAGTTACTTGCAATATTCAGAGAAGATTACATAACATTCCATCACGATTTTCCTATGGTTATGACCTAAGGTTACATCACAAATATTCCAAGAACATATTAATGCATTCTGTAAAGAAACATACATTGAATTTAATTTAATTGACACAATTTATAAAGGCTTTATATAGCATACATAAAGGGTTCATAAGCACTACGGAAATGCTTCACAAATCATCTAAAATGTCTACTCAATAAAGGGTGTAAAAGAAACATACGTAGTGTGTTATGTCACATTTGGCAATTCACCCAACAGTGGGAATGGTTATGTCACCCTTTATACACCATTTATAGAGTATGACATACGCAGAGGATTTGTGAAGCATTTATGTATGCTATATGAAGCCTTTATAAATGGTATTTCATATTTTATAATAACTCTGTCCTCTTCAGACTCTCAAAATAAAAAATATGGATGCATTTTGCACATCGTAACTGTCTCTGTCTGTCTATGACATACAGTTCCCACAAGTCCAGAGACCACATCTAACCCAAATCTATCCCAGTCGTCAACTTCCTCAACACCAGTGACTCCTGAGTGACAATGTCCACGTCTTGGTTGGTTCGCCTCACTCTTTATTGAATCAGACCCTGGATGTGTCCCAAATGGCACCCTATTCACTGTATAGTGCACTCCTGTTGACCAGTAGAGCACTAAATAGGGAGAAGGGTGCCATTCGGGATGCATCTCCTAATTATTCTACAGTGTGGCTCCTCTTCCTCTAAAATGCTCTCTTGCCACTTCAAGCTAAAATTGGACCCTAATTTACCATGCGACCGCAAGCCTCCGTGAAGTTGTGCTGTACAGCGGTTTACATTGGATATCATAAATCTGAACGTTGGTGAACGTAGGACTGAATGGCTAAGAACTAGATGTGACAGGCTGTTCTGTTGCCTTGGCAACTGGCGTCTCGCATAACGCCGCATTCATGCGCACTCCATCGGAATTATCGGAAACTCTGAACTCTAGACTAAAAAAATCTGCCACAAACAACGTGCCTGAACCAAATCATAACTCCAAGTAGCACATAAATGCAGCAATAAATCCCATTCACTATAACAAACTCCAGTCACTATAATAAACTCCATTGACATGTATAAATCATCAGTCACATTATATGGATCTTCTCTGATTTATTGTAACATAAAGAGCTACTCCCCAACCAGCAACCCCTGAGATCCTACGCCACAAAACTGGGCAAAACGTCCATATGGAGAGCCGGCCCTATGAAATTACAGGCAATCCCAGTAATTGTTTGGCCAAGTTGTAACAGTGTGATAAAACAGAGTACAGATGTTCAGCAAGTCTCCCTGCTGATGCCCATCTGGTGTGTGAGTGTCCGCTTGTTCGTCCGCCTGTGTGTGTGTGTGTCTCCTCTCCTTCGGGAAACTGACCCCTCTACTACAGAGTGGATAACAGTGACTTTTGACCCCTCAGGAAGAGGAGCCATTTCATTTCCCATTAGAACAGCATCACCACAGAACACACTCAGCCTTTACTTCCTCATTTTTATTTTCTTGTGTTTTTGTTCTACCTTATGTTATTTTGAGTACTATATAATAATTATATGCCATTTAGCAGACGCTTTTATCCAAAGCGATTTACAGTCATGCGTGCATACATTTTTGTGTATGGGTGGTCCCGGGGATCGAACCCACCACCTTGGCGTTACAAGCGCCGTGCTCTACCAGCTGAGCTACAGAGGACCTGAGCTAGAAAGAAAGGCATTTCACTGTACTTGTGCACGTGACATTAAAACTTGAAACTTGAAACTTACGGTAACAATCTAGACCATTGCAACAGGGCCATTAAGACAGAAAAAAAAAAATATCCAATGTTGCATATTATTACGCAATGTTGTGTAGGCTACTAAAAGGTAACCTTAGGACACTGTGACAGAAAAAGAGGGATTGGACATTAATCAATGTCATGATGATGAATGGAGATGTGTAAATGATCTGTGTGTGTGTGTGTGTGTGTGTGTGTGTGTGTGTGTGTGTGTGTGTGTGTGTGCGTGCGTGCATGTGTTTGTATACCCATGTTGCTTTAAAGCTGATCTAGGACCAGATGCTCTTCCTCCCGGGGAAGGACTGCCCGTTCCATGATCTCGCCATCACGGTTGACAACTCCGTTGTGTCCTCCTCCCAGAGTGCGAAGAGCCTTGGCGTGACCCTGGACAACACCCTGTCGTTCTCCGCTAACATCAAGGCGGTGACCCGATCCTGTAGGTTCATGCTCTACAACATTCGGAGAGTACGACCCTGCCTTACACAGAAAGCGGCACAGGTCCTAATCCAGGCACTTGTCATCTCCCGTCTGGATTACTGCAACTCGCTGTTGGCTGGGCTCCCTGCCTGTGCCATTAAACCCCTACAACTCATCCAGAATGCCGCAGCCCGTCTGGTGTTCAACCTTCCCAAGTTCTCTCACGTCACCCCGCTCCTCCGCACACTCCACTGGCTTCCAGTTGAAGCTCGCATCTGCTACAAGACCATGGTGCTTGCCTACGGAGCTGTGAGGGGAACGGCACCTCCGTACCTTCAGGCTCTGATCAGTCCCTACACCCAAACGAGGGCATTGCGTTCATCCACCTCTGGCCTGCTGGCCCCCCTACCTCTGCGGAAGCACAGTTCCCGCTCAGCCCAGTCAAAACTGTTCGCTGCTCTGGCACCCCAATGGTGGAACAAGCTCCCTCACGACGCCAGGACAGCGGAGTCACTCATCACCTTCCGGAGACACTTGAAACCCCACCTCTTTAAGGAATACCTGGGATAGGATAAAGTAATCCTTCTACCCCCCCTTACCCCACCCCAAAGAAAAAAAAAGAAAAAAAAAACATATTATAAAGTGGTTATCCCATTGACTATCATAAGGTGAATGCACCAATTTGTAAGTCGCTCTGGATAAGAGCGTCTGCTAAATGACGTAAATGTAAATGTAAATGTAGATGTGGGGAGCTGTTTGTCGGAACCAGAACCAGAGGACACTGACGGGCAGGCTGCTGAACAGAACCAAAGGAAACTGACTGGCAGGCTGCTGAACAGAACCAGAGGAAACTGACGGGCAGGCTGCTGAACAGAACCAGAGGACACTGACGATCAGGCTGCTGAACAGAACCAGAAGAAACTGACGGGAAGGCTGTTGAACAGAACCAGAGGAAACTGACTGGCAGGCTGCTGAACAGAACCAGAAGAAACTGACGGGCAGGCTGCTGAACAGAACCAGAGGAAACTGACGGGCAGGCTGCTGAACAGAACCAGAGGAAACTGACGGGCAGGCTGCTGAACAGAACCAGAGGAAACTGACGGGCAGGCTGCTGAACAGAACCAGAGAGGAGGGCCCGAGTCACTAACAAACTAACACAACCACTAACTTAGAGGAGTCTTCCCTGATTGAAAGTGTCCACACAGACAGGCACGCAAGCACACACACACACACACGCACGGATGCATGTTATAACACACACACACACAGACACGCACGCTCGCACGCACACACACACACACAGAGGTAACGCTGCTGGCATTCCCCATGACTCAACCTGCTGAGTCAATCCAGCAGGGTCTGATTGTGACATGAATCTCAGTGATTCACTAACCAGGTCTGTTTTGGGTCTGGTCTGACCATCCTTATCATGTGGTCTGATCACGGAGAACTTCCGTCTGTGCTTTCTCTTCTTCCTAATTCCAGTCATCTAGCTCCTTGTATGCTTTAAATATATATATATATTTCTTGGTTTTTTTGTTGGTTTTTTTGCGGGTAGATCAGCTTTAATATTGCAGATAGATTGTAACTTCCATCAATGCAATTGTCTGCATCACTTCCAATCCCCCATATGTTTTTTTTCTCTCGCAAATATATATATATATATATATATATATATATATATATATACATACATACCCATACATATACACATACATACATATACATACATATACATACATATACATACATATATATACATATCCTTTAAAAATATATATTTCCCTTTATTACTTTCCTACCCCACAACCCCTTCCCTAATTGGAGTAAACTACGCTTAGGCCTCTACTTCTAGCTTAAACATACTATATACACCTTATGGACACAGTCAATTTTACAACAATTCTACCTTGCTTGTTTTAACTCCTGAACTTACATTTACATTTACATTTACGTCATTTAGCAGATGCTCTTATCCAGAGCTCTTATCCTCAACCTCTCCGATAATTTCCATGATGTCCATCCGGTTTGCTTCTATATGCCATATCCTTCTAACTGTGCTCTTTCACAAAAGCTCTCAACCTATAAACAATATACTTATTATGGACAAAGTATGCTTTACATTAGTTATCTTGTTGTTATTAGTTGTTGTTAGTTGTCATTAGTCCCATCCTTCAGCTCCATTCAACACCTCCCATCTATCTCTTAACACCATCCATATTGGATTTCTATTTGCCATATATTTTTTCAACTGTACTGTGAAGTTCTGAACCCTTCTATTCTCATTGTTTCTACAGATTGTAAATTGAAAATATATTTTGCTAAAAGTATTATTATATTATTGATCGATTGACTATGACTTTTCAGATCAACCAGTAGTGCTATCTGCAGGGTTAGCTCCAGGTAAATATTGCAATCCTTCAGCCATTCCTGGACCTGTGTCCAACAACAAGCTACAAATGGACAGTACCAAAACAAATGATCTAATGATTCTGTCTCTTCGCAGCAAAATCTGCAGAGCTGGGAAGAATGTATCCCCCATATAAATAACATTCTATTGGTAGCAAGAATTTTGTATAATAATTTAAATTGAAAATTCTACGTTTTGAATCCGGCGCCGTTTTGCGTATCAGTTCATAAACACTATGCCATGGAATCTGTACGTCAAAAACCTCTTCCCAACTATTTTGCAATCTATATGGGACGGCTGTCAATCCTTTGGTCCTTAAATGAAACTGGTATACTTTTTTATTTATCACTATTTTCTTTAACCAATTACAGTGGGGGAAAAAATATTTTAGTCAGCCACCAATTGTGCAAGTTCTCCCACTTAAAAAGATGAGAGAGAACTGTAATTTTCATCATAGGTACACGTCAACTATGACAGACAAATTGAGAAAAAGAAATCCAGAAAATCACATTGTAGGATTTTTAATGAATTTATTTGCAAATTATGGTGGAAAATAAGTATTTGGTCACCTACAAACAAGCAAGATTTCTGGCTCTCACAGACCTGTAACTTCTTCTTGTCACGGATTCTGCCGAGGCTGCTCCTCCTCCTTGCTCGGTCAGGCTTCGGCGTTCGTCGTCCCCGGAGTACTAGCTACTGCCGATCGATGTTTCGGTGTTTGTCTTGTTCTGTCTTGAGTGGTTACATCTGTTGTCTATTATGTTTGATTGAAGTCCCTATATTTACCCATGTCTCTCGTTTGGTATTGTGTGTTATTGTTTTGTGTCTAGGCTGTATCGGCATTGCTGTTTTTGTCGTATATGTGTATTTGTTTTCCTCCCTGTTAGGAGGTTTTGTTTAGTATGTTCTTTACTATTAGTAAAGTACGTCTGCTAGTATCTCTGTGTCCTGCGCTTGACTTCACTCACCGCATACACGTCGCCCCTTGACACTTCTTTAAGAGGCTCCTCTGTCCTCCACTCATTACCTGTATTAATGGCACCTGTTTGAACTTGTTATCAGTATAAAAGACACCTGTCCACAACCTCAAACAGTCACACTCCAAACTCCACTATGGCCAAGACCAAAGAGCTGTCAAAGGACACCAGAAACAAAATTGTAGACCTGCACCAGGCTGGGAAGACTGAATCTGCAATAGGTAAGCAGCTTGGTTTGAAGAAATCAACTGTGGGAGCAATTATTGGAAGACATACAAGACCACTGATAATCTCCCTCGATCTGGGGCTCCACGCAAGATCTCACCCCGTGGGGTCAAAATGATCACAAGAACGGTGAGCAAAAATCCCAGAACCACACGGGGGGACCTAGTGAATGACCTGCAGAGAGCTGGGACCAAAGTAACAAAGCCTACCATCAGTAACACACTATGCCGCCAGGGACTCAAATCCTGCAGTGCCAGACGTGTCCCCCTGCTTAAGCCAGTACATGTCCAGGCCCGTCTGAAGTTTGCTAGAGTGCATTTGGATGATCCAGAAGAGGATTGGGAGAATGTCATATGGTCAGATGAAACCAAAATAGAACTTTTTGGTAAAAACTCAACTCGTCGTGTTTGGAGGACAAAGAATGCTGAGTTGCATCCAAAGATCACCATACCTACTGTGAAGCATGGGGGTGGAAACATCATGCTTTGGGGCTGTTTTTCTGCAAAGGGACCAGGATGACTGATCCGTGTAAAGGAAAGAATGAATAGGGCCATGTATCGTGAGATTTTGAGTGAAAACCTCATTCCATCAGCAAGGGCATTGAAGATGAAATGTGGCTGGGTCTTTCTGCATGACAATGATCCCAAACACACCGCCCGGGCAACGAAGGAGTGGCTTCGTAAGAAGCATTTCAAGGTCCTGGAGTGGCCTAGCCAGTCTCCAGATCTCAACCCCATAGAAAATCTTTGGAGGGAGTTGAAAGTCCGTGTTGCCCAGCGACAGCCCCAAAACATCACTGCTCTAGAGGAGATCTGCATGGAGGAATGGGCCAAAATACCAGCAACAGTGTGTGAAAACCTTGTGAAGACTTACAGAAAACGTTTGACCTGTGTCATTGCCAACAAAGGGTATATAACAAAGTATTGAGAAACTTTTGCTATTGACCAAATACTTGTTTTCCACCATAATTTGCAAATACATTCATTAAAAATCCTACAATGTGATTTTCTGGAGAGAAAAAAAATCTCATTTTGTCTGTCATAGTTGACGTGTACCTATGATGAAAATTAAAGGCCTCTCTCATCTTTTAAGGGGGGGAACTTGCACAATTTGTGGCTTTTTTCCCCACTGTATGTTCTTTAATGTAGGGCAGACAGACAAGTTCCTTACTTTTCCCCCTTCCACTTTCCTCTTCCATTTTTGCGGTAATGCTGCAATTATTTGGTTGTAATTTTGGGTAGAGCAGACATTTCCATATGTTTTTGTTGGCTGCATGTGTGACATAACTCCACCAGTCCTACCTATGATATCATTCATGAAGATTATACATTTTCTTAACATTTTTTCAAAATAGTATGTTTTTTTTAATCAATGACTATATTTGAGTTTAACCACAATATTTGTTGCATTATTTGTTCTTAAATTGAAATTGCAACCAACTTTCTATGGCTTGTTTTAGAAATAGTGATATTTGTGAGTTGATTTCCTTTTCAAATAACTGAAAGTGAGAGTTTGTAATCTGAATAAAGGGAAAAAGGCCATTCTTGAACATGGGGTGAGACAATCTTACTAATTTGCTAGAGAACCAGTTTGGATTTAAGTATAACTTTTGTATGACTGAAGCTTTTAGTGATAGGTCTAATGCTTTAATATTTAATAATTTCTGTCCTCCGAATTCATATTCATTATATAAATAGGCCCGTTTAATTTTGTCTGGCTTGCCGTTCCAAATAAAATGGAATATTATTTTCTCATATAATTTTAAAAAACTGTTTGCTAGACGTAGGCAAGACCATAAGCAAATAGGTAAACTGGGATAATACTAAAGAGTTAATCAGGGTGATTTTTCCACAAATAGACAGGTATTTACCTTTACATGGTGGCAAGATCTTAACTATTTTTGCTAACTTTCTATTAAAATGTATTGGAGTGAGATCATTTATTTCCTTTGGGTTATGTATTCCGAGTATATCCACAACACCATCAGACCATTTTATTGGTAAACTACATGGTAATGTAAATTTTTTATTTTTTAATGATCCAATATGTAATATAGTACATTTATCATAATTTGGTTGTAATCTATGTTGAAGAAAAATCCCTACAATTAGTTTCAGTTAGAGGAGATGGAGGCAACTGTAACGAAAACATATGCTTAAAGTACTTTGCTTCCTCCTTCAAAATATCATTTGGTGAATCATGGGTGACTCCATCATTTGTAACCAGTTTCAGTAAATTATTTTTGGTAGCATTTCTATGTTGAAGATTAAAAAATAAGTTGGTGCATTTTCCCCCATATTCCATCCAGTTTCCATCCAGTTCCATTCCATTACACTTGATCTTTCTTGAATAAGTTTCTCCATTTCTTTTAGTTTTTCCTCAAATTTATTCTGAGCCTCTATGTTACAGTTTTTATTGCTATCTATCTGTTCTGTTAGACCTTCTATTTCCTTTGGTAGTATGGACTCTTTTGACCTAAATTGCTTTACTGAATTGCATGGCCTCTAAAGGCACATTTAAAAGTGTCCCATACAATAAGGGGATTTGCTATACTTATGTTATGTCAGAAAAAATATGTTATACATTTCTCTATCCTAGTTAAAAACAAGTTATCATCCAATAGGCTTTGATAAAATTTCCAATATCCTCGCCCACATGGAAATTCAGTAAGAGTAATGTAAATGCCAATTATATGATGGTCCTACTGCATTCTGTCCCCTATCAACACTTTTTAATCTTTTGGTGCCAACGAGAATGACATAAGAAAGAAGTCAAGACGACTAGCTTGATTGAGTCTCCGCCATGTATATCTCACTAGGTCAGGATATTTAAGCCTCCATATATCTACTAGTTCTAATGTATCCATGACATTCATGATTTCCTTAAGAGCATGAGGGTGATAGTTTGTAGTGTGATTTCCTTTACGGTCCATTGAGCTATTTAAAACAGTATTATAATCTCCCACCATAATATTAGAGTCTTGTATTGCTTGCAGGGTTGATAATATATTATATATATTGTCAAAGAAGTTGTATGCTTTGTATGGTGTGAAGAAGTTTATTTAGACAGTTCGTTAGAGGTTCTGCAGTATGTCTTTCTTCAGTCCTTTGATGGACTCTGTGGGTCTCTGAAATCATAGGGAGTAGTTGTTGTTCCACAGTCATCCTTCATGGTAATGTTCCATAATGCCACCACCTACATCAAACTCTGTCCCAAACCTACACCAATCAAATCTGTCCCAAACCTACACCAACCCTGTCCCAAACCTACACCAATCAAACCTGTCCCAAACCTACACCAACCCTGTCCAAAACCTACACCAATCAAACCTGTCCCAAACCTACACCAACCCTGTCCCAAACCTACACCAATCAAACCTGTCCCAAACCTACACCAACCCTGTCCCAAACCTACACCAACCCTGTCCCAAACCTACACCAACCCTGTCCCAAACCTACAGCATACCCTGTCCCAAACCTACACCAACCTCTGTCCCAAACCTACACCAACCACACCCTGTCCCAAACCTACACCATTCCCTTTCCCAAACGTACACTAACCCTGTCCCAAACCTACACCAATCAACCCTGTCCCAAACCTACACCAACCATGTCCCAAACCTACACCATACCCTGTCCCAAACCTACACCATACCCTGTCCCAAACCTACACCATTCCATGTCCCAAACCTATACCAACCGTTGTCCCAAACCTACACCAATCCCTGTCCCAAACCTACACCATCCATGTTCAAAACCTATACCAATGGCTGTCCCAAACCTTCACCATGCCCTGTCCCAAACCTACACCATTTCCTGTCCCAAACCTACACCAACCCTGTCCCAAACCTACACCAACCAACCCTGTCCCAAACCTACACCAACCCTGTCCCAAACCTACACCATACCCTGTCCCAAACCTACATCAATCCCTGTCCCAAACCTACACCATTCCCTGTCCCAAACGTACACCAACCCTGTCCCAAACCTACACCATCAACCCTGTCCCAAACCTACACCAACCCTGTCCCAAACCTACACCATACCCTGTCCTAAACCTACACCATACCCTGTCCCAAACCTACACCATTCCATGTCCCAAACCTATACCAACCGCTGGCCCAAACCTATACCACTCCCTGTCCCAAACCTACACCAACCATGTTCAAAACCTATACCAATGGCTGTCCCAAACCTACACCATTTCCTGTCCCAAAACTACACCAACCAACCCAAGCCCAGTACTAAAGAAGCTCCACCCATCTGATCACAACAGTCAAATAAATGATACAAATACCACTACTCAGACAAATCATCATGATCACCAGATACTGTATGTGTTTGGCCAGAGTGTTAGTGTTGTTGGTGGTCTGATGTGATGTGTGTTTGGCCAGAGTGTTAGTGTTGTTGGTGGTCTGATGTGGTGTGTGTTTGGCCAGAGTGTTAGTGTTGTTGGTGGTCTGATGTGGTGTGTGTTTGGCCAGAGTGTTAGTGTTGTTGGTGGTCTGATGTGGTGTGTGTTTGGCCAGAGTGTTAGTGTTGTTGGTGGTCTGATGTGGTGTGTGTTTGGCCAGAGTGTTAGTGTTGTTGGTGGTCTGATGTGGTGTGTGTTTGGCCAGAGTGTTAGTGTTGTTGGTGGTCTGATGTGGTGTGTGTTTGGCCAGAGTGTTAGTGTTGTTGGTGGTCTGATATTGTGTGTGTTGGACTTTATTGTCAGCTACGTGTTTATTTCAAAGAATACGACTGTCCTCGCCTTAATCAGACATTTGAAAACGGTCCCAGTAAATACAACAAGTAAGATAGCCAATATAAACTAAATAAAAGTTATAAAATAAAATGTCTCTGATAAAACGATGGACCGACAGTATTATGAAATGAATAAGTATTTAAATGCTAGGCTGACCAAAGTTTTGGGGTATAGCTTGTGTTTTGGCTTCCTGAGCAACTAACACCTACAGTCTGCTGCACGCTGTAAAACAAGGAGGCTTCGTTCCAAATGGCACACTATTCCCTTTATAGTGCACTACTTTTAACCAGAGCCCATCACTCTATTCCCTTTATAGTGCACTACTTTTGACTAAAATAGTGCACTGGGTAAGGGAATAGGGTGCCATTAGAGATGCAAGCCAAAAGAGATTTCAAAACCCTTCTCATGTCAATGACTCAGGGACTTATTTTGGCTTCAGTTTGTTCTGTTTAATTTGGCAACATGGACGTTGTGGGACTTGTAGGCTTTGTAGATAATAGCGGGAGTTCAACAAGATGGTTTCCATAACCAAAACTCTTTCACAACCCAGATAACCAACTGTTTCATTAACTAGTGAAAGCTTTTAGTGCCAAATAGAAAACTCTGCTTGGTCTTCTTTCCCACAGTAAATGTCCTTGATAGGATAGTAAATATAGTATCCTTCTGATAGGATAACAACATTGTTTTATGCCATTGTATTATATTACATTACACAAAAAGTCAAATGTGTACTTTAATGTAAGCCTCTCTACACTACTACACTGCTGATATAACAGTGATTTCTAGTTCTACATATAACCTTTTTGATGGCTATATGATGGTTATATGATGGCTATATGATGGCCATATGATGGCTATATGATGGCTGTATGATGGGTATATGATGGTTATATGATGGCTATATGATGGCCATATATGGTGGCTATATGATGGCCATATGATGGCTATATGATGGCTATATGATGGGTATATGATGGCTATTTAATGGTTATATGATGGCTATATGATCATAAATGAGTGACATCTGGTTCTACATATAACCTTTTTGATGGCTATATGATGGTTATATGATGGTTATATGATGGCTATATGATGGCTATATGATGGCTATATGATGGCCATATGCTGGCTATATGATGGCTATATGATGGCTATACACTGGCTAAATGATAATGGCTATATGATGGCTATATGATGGCTATATGATGGCCATATGCTGGCTATATGATGGCTATATGATGGCCATATGCTGGCTATATGCTGGCTATATGATGGCTATATGATGGCTATATGATGGCCATATGATGGCTATATGATGGCCATTTGCTGGCTATATGATGGCTATATGATGGCTATATGACGGCTATATGCTGGCTATATGATGGCTATATGATGGCTATATGGTGGCTATATGATGGCTATATGATGGCCATATGCTTGCTATATGATGGCTATATGATGGCTATATGCTGGCTATATGATGGCTATATGCTGGCTATATGATGGCCAAATGCTGGCTATATGATGGTTATATGATGGCTATATGCTGGCTATATGCTGGCTATATGATGGCTATATGATGGCTATATGATGGCTATATGATGGCTATATGAAACAAGCTATTGAACCCTTTATTGTATATAGCAGCACAAGTTATTCTTAGAGTATAATAGACATACACTATATACCAGACCATCAGTTAATACCAGTCTCCTCTCCCCCATCACTATATACTATACAATCAGTTAATACCAGTCTCCTCTCCCCCATCACTATATACTATACCATCAGTTAATACCAGTCTCCTCTCCCCATCACTATATACTATACCATCAGTTAATACCAGTCTCCTCTCCCCCATCACTATATACTATACCATCAGTTAATACCAGTCTCCTCTCCCCATCACTATATACTATACCATCAGTTAATACCAGTCTCCTCTCCCCATCACTATATACTATACCATCAGTTAATACCAGTCTCCTCTCCCCCATCACTATATACTATACCATCAGTTAATACCAGTCTCCTCTCCCCCATCACTATATACTATACTATCAGTTAATACCAGTCTCCTCTCCCCCATCACTATATACTATACCATCAGTTAATACCAGTCTCCTCTCCCCCATCACTATATACTATACCATCAGTTAATACCAGTCTCCTCTCCCCCATCACTATATACTATACCATCAGTTAATACCAGTCTCCTCTCTCCCCATCACTATATACTATACCATCAGTTAATACCAGTCTCCTCTCCCCCATCACTATATACTATACCATCAGTTAATACCAGTCTCCTCTCCCCCATCACTATATACTATACCATCAGTTAATACCAGTCTCCTCTCCCCATCACTATATACTATACCATCAGTTAATACCAGTCTCCTCTCCCCCATCACTATATACTATACCATCAGTTAATACCAGTCTCCTCTCCCCCATCACTATATACTATACCATCAGTTAATACCAGTCTCCTCTCCCCATCACTATATACTATACCATCAGTTAATACCAGTCTCCTCTCCCCCCATCACTATATACTATACCATCAGTTAATACAGTCTCCTCTCCCCCATCACTATATACTATACCATCAGTTAATACCAGTCTCCTCTCCCCCATCACTATATACTATACCATCAGTTAATACCAGTCTCCTCTCCCCCATCACTATATACCAGACCATCAGTTAATACCAGTCTCCTCTCCCCATCACTATATACTATACCATCAGTTAATACCAGTCTCCTCTCCCCCATCACTATATACTATACCATCAGTTAATACCAGTCTCCTCTCCCCCATCACTATATACTATACCATCAGTTAATACCAGTCTCCTCTCCCCATCACTATATACTATACCATCAGTTAATACCAGTCTCCTCTATCCCCATCACTATATACTATACCATCAGTTAATACCAGTCTCCTCTCCCCCATCACTATATACTATACCATCAGTTAATACCAGTCTCCTCTCCCCCATCACTATATACTATACCATCAGTTAATACCAGTCTCCTCTCCCCCATCACTATATACTATACCATCAGTTACTACCAGTCTCCCCTCCCCCATCACTATATACTATACCATCAGTTAATACCAGTCTCCTCTCTCCCCATAACTATATACTATACCATCAGTTAATACCAGTCTCCTCTCCCCCCATCACTATATACTATACCATCAGTTAATACCAGTCTCCTTTCCCCATCACTATATACTATACCATCAGTTAATACCAGTCTCCTCTCTCCCCATCACTATATACTATACCATCAGTTAATACCAGTCTCCTCTTCCCCATCACTATATACTATACCATCAGTTAATACCAGTCTCCTCTCCCCCATCACTATATACTATACCATCAGTTAATACCAGTCTCCTCTCCCCCATCACTATATACTATACCATCAGTTAATACCAGTCTCCTCTCCCCCATCACTATATACTATACCATCAGTTAATAACAGTCTCCTCTCCCCCATCACTATATACTATACCATCAGTTAATACCAGTCTCCTCTCCCCATCACTATATACTATACCATCAGTTAATAACAGTCTCCTCTCCCCCATCACTATATACCAGACCATCAGTTAATATAAATGCAAAGGATATCTGTAAAATTCTGTTTACTCATTGTACATGTTTTAACCAGAGGTTTCGGTAGGGTAGTGATTATCCAGTTCGCCTCACATGCGACAAGATCCCGAATCTTAAAGAGATCTCCACTTTTCATGAATGCCTCATTATGGGAATTAAAATACATGTAAAAAAAATATCAGTAAAATTCTATTTACTACATGTATATAATTCAACCAGCAGGTTCTGTATTGTAGTGGTTATCACGTTTGCCTAACAAGTGAAAGGTCCTTTGTTCAAAACTGGGCTTGAACAGTGTTCTGGGACTTTCATGAATGCCTCATTATGGGAATTCAAATACAGTACATGCAAAGAATATCACAAAAAATCTGTTTACTCAGTGTTATTCAAAAACCACAGGTTTCTGTAGTGTAGTGGTTATCACGTTTGCCTTACATGCGAAAGGTCCCTGGTTCAAAACCAGGCAGAAAAAGCGTTCTTTTAATTTCATAGCAACCTCATTATGGGATTTCAAATACATGAAAGGAATATCTGTAAAATTCTGTTTACTCATTGTAGATTCTTCAATGAGTAGTTTCTATAGTGTAGTGCTTATCAAGTATGTCTCTAATGCAAAAGGTCCCCGATTCGTAGCAAAGGACTCCACTTTCCATGAATGCCTCATTATGGGAATTCTAATACAGTACATGCAAAGAATATCACAAAATATATGGTTACTCAGTGTTAATCAAGCACCAGAGGTTTCTGTACTGTAGTGGTTATCACGTTTGCCTTACACGCGAAAAGTCCCTGGTTCAAAACCAGGCAGATACTGTACTTTTAATTTCATAGCAACCTCATTATGGGATTTCAAATACATGAAAGGAATATCTGTGAAATTCTGTTTACTAATTGTAAATTCTTCAATGAGTAGTTTCTATAGTGTAGTGCTTATCAAGTATGTCTCTAATGCAAAAGGTCCCCGATTCGTAGCAAAGGACTCCACTTTCCATGAATGCCTCATTATGGGAATTCTAATACAGTACATGCAAAGAATATCACAAAAAATATGTTTACTCAGTGTTAATTTAAATCAAGAGGTTTCTGTAGTGCAGTGGTTATCACGTTCGCCTTACACGCGAAAGGTCCCTGGTTCAAAACCAGGCAGAAACAGTGTACTTTTAATTTCATAGCAACCTCATTATGGGATTTCAAATACATGAAAGGAATATCTGTAAAATTATGTTTACTCATTGTAGATTCTTCAATGAGTAGTTTCTATAGTGTAGTGCTTATCAAGTATGTCTCTAATGCAAAAGGTCCCCGATTCGTAGCAAAGGACTCCACTTTCCATGAATGCCTCATTATGGGAATTCTAATACAGTACATGCAAAGAATATCACAAAATATATGTTTACTCAGTGTTAATCAAGCACCAGAGGTTTCTGTACTGTAGTGGTTATCACGTTTGCCTTACACGCGAAAGGTCCCTGGTTCAAAACCAGGCAGAAACAGCGTACTTTTAATTTCATAGCAACCTCATTATGGGATTTCAAATACATGAAAGGAATATCTGTGAAATTCTGTTTACTAATTGTAAATTCTTCAATGAGTAGTTTCTATAGTGTAGTGCTTATCAAGTATGTCTCTAATGCAAAAGGTCCCCGATTCGTAGCAAAGGACTCCACTTTCCATGAATGCCTCATTATGGGAATTCTAATACAGTACATGCAAAGAATATCACAAAAAATATGTTTACTCAGTGTTAATTGAAATCAAGAGGTTTCTGTAGTGTAGTGGTTATCACGTTCGCCTTACACGCGAAAGGTCCCTGGTTCAAAACCAGGCAGAAACAGCGTTCTTTTAATTTCATAGCAACCTCATTATGGGATTTCAAATACATGAAAGGAATATCTGTGAAATTCTGTTTACTAATTGTAAATTCTTCAATGAGTAGTTTCTATAGTGTAGTGCTTATCAAGTATGTCTCTAATGCAAAAGGTCCCCGATTCGTAGCAAAGGACTCCACTTTCCATGAATGCCTCATTATGGGAATTCTAATACAGTACATGCAAAGAATATCACAAAAAATATTTTACTCAGTGTTAATTCGAAATCAAAAGGTTTCTGTAGTGTAGTGGTTATCACATTCGCCTTACACGCGAAAGGTCCCTGGTTCAAAACCAGGCAGAAACAGCGTACTTTTAATTTCATAGCAACCTCATTATGGGATTTCAAATACATGAAAGGAATATCTGTAAAATTATGTTTACTCATTGTAGATTCTTCAATGAGTAGTTTCTATAGTGTAGTGCTTATCAAGTATGTCTCTAATGCAAAAGGTCCCCGATTCGTAGCAAAGGACTCCACTTTCCATGAATGTCTCATTATGGGAATTCTAATACAGTACATGCAAAGAATATCACAAAATATCAGTTTACTCAGTGTTATTCAAAAACCAGAGGTTTCTGTAGTGTAGTGGTTATCACACGCGAAAGGTCCCTGGTTCAAAACCAGGCAGAAACAGCTTTCTTTTAATTTCATAGCAACCTCATTATGGGATTTCAAATACATGAAAGGAATATCTGTGAAATTCTGTTTACTAATTGTAGATTCTTCAATGAGTAGTTTCTATAGTGTAGTGCTAATCACGTTTGTCAGAAAATCCAAAAGGTCCCCGATTCGTAACAGAGGACTCCACTTTCCATGAATGCCTCATTATGGGAATTCTAATACAGTACATGCAAAGAATATCACAAAATATCAGTTTACTCAGTGTTATTCAAAAACCAGAGGTTTCTGTAGTGTAGTGGTTATCACGTTCGCCTTACACGCGAAAGGTCCCTGGTTCAAAACCAGGCAGAAACAGTGTACTTTTAATTTCATAGCAACCTCATTATGGGATTTCAAATACATGAAAGGAATATCTGTAAAATTCTGTTTACTCATTGTAGATTCTTCAATGAGTAGTTTCTATAGTGTAGTGCTTATCACGTTTGTCTAAAATCCAAAAGGTCCCCGATTCGTAACAAAGGACTCCACTTTCCACGAATGCCTCATTATGGGAATTCTAATACAGTACATGCAAAGAATATCACAAAAATATGTTTACTCAGTGTTAATCAAGCACCAGAGGTTTCTGTAGTGTAGTGGTTATCACGTTCGCCTTACACGCGAAAGGTCCCTGGTTCAAAACCAGGCAGAAACAGCGTACTTTTAATTTCATAGCAACCTCATTATGGGATTTCAAATACATGAAAGGAATATCTGTAAAATTATGTTTACTCATTGTAGATTCTTCAATGAGTAGTTTCTATAGTGTAGTGCTTATCAAGTATGTCTCTAATGCAAAAGGTCCCCGATTCGTAGCAAAGGACTCCACTTTCCATGAATGCCTCATTATGGGAATTCTAATACAGTACATGCAAAGAATATCACAAAAAATATGTTTACTCAGTGTTAATTTAAATCAAGAGGTTTCTGTAGTGCAGTGGTTATCACATTCGCCTTACACGCGGAAGGTCCCTGGTTCAAAACCAGGCAGAAACAGCGTTCTTTTAATTTCATAGGAACCTCATTATGGGATTTGAAATACATGAAAGGAATATCTGTAAAATTATGTTTACTCATTGTAGATTCTTCAATGAGTAGTTTCTATAGTGTAGTGCTTATCAAGTTTGTCTCTAATGCAAAAGGTCCCCGATTCGTAGCAAAGGACTCCACTTTCCATGAATGCCTCATTATGGGAATTCTAATACAGTACATGCAAAGAATATCACAAAAAAATATTTACTCAGTGTTATTCAAAAACCAGAGGTTTCTGTAGTGTAGTGGTTATCACGTTCGCCTTACACGCGAAAGGTCCCTGGTTCAAAACCAGGCAGGAATAGCGTTGATTTAATTTCATAGCAACCTCATTATGGGATTTCAAATACATGAAAGGAATATCTGTGAAATTCTGTTTACTAATTGTAAATTCTTCAATTAGTAGTTTCTATAGTGTAGTGCTTATCAAGTATGTCTCTAATGCAAAAGGTCCCCGATTCGTAGCAAAGGACTCCACTTTCCATGAATGCCTCATTATGGGAATTCTAATACAGTACATGCAAAGAATATCACAAAATATCAGTTTACTCAGTGTTATTCAAAAACAAGAGGTTTCTGTAGTGTAATGGTTATCACATTCGCCTTACACGCGAAAGGTCCCTTGTTCAGAAACAGCGTTCTTTTAATTTCATAGGAACCTCATTGTGGGATTTGAAATACATGAAAGGAATATCTGTAAAATTATGTTTACTCATTGTAGATTCTTCAATGAGTAGTTTCTATAGTGTAGTGCTTATCACGTTTGTCTAAAATCCAAAAGGTCCCCAATTCGTAACAGAGGACTCCACTTTCCATGAATGCCTCATTATGGGAATTCTAATACAGTACATGCAAAGAATATCACAAAAAATATGTTTACTCAGTGTTATTCAGAAACAAGAGGTTTCTGTAGTGTAGTGGTTATCACGTTCGCCTTACACGCGAAAGGTCCCTGGTTCAAAACCAGGCAGAAACAGCGTACTTTAATTTCATAGCAACCTCATTATGGGATTTCAAATACATGAAAGGAATATCTGTAAAATTCTGTTTACTCATTGTAGATTCTTCAATGAGTAGTTTCTATAGTGTAGTGCTTATCAAGTATGTCTATAATGCAAAAGGTCCCCGATTCGTAGCAAAGGACTCCACTTTCCATGAATGCCTCATTATGGGAATTCTAATACAGTACATGCAAAGAATATCACAAAATATATGTTTACTCAGTGTTATTCAAAGCACCAGAGGTTTCTGTAGTGTAGTGGTTATCACGTTCGCCTTACACGCGAAAGGTCCCTGGTTCAAAACCAGGCAGAAACAGCGTACTTTTAATTTCATAGCAACCTCATTATGGGATTTCAAATACATGAAAGGAATATCTGTGAAATTATGTTTACTAATTGTAAATTCTTCAATGAGTAGTTTCTATAGTGTAGTGCTTATCAAGTATGTCTCTAATGCAAAAGGTCCCCGATTCGTAGCAAAGGACTCCACTTTCCATGAATTCCTCATTATGGGAATTCTAATACAGTACATGCAAAGAATATCACAAAAAATATGTTTACTCAGTGTTAATTTAAATCAAGAGGTTTCTGTAGTGCAGTGGTTATCACATTCGCCTTACACGTGGAAGGTCCCTGGTTCAAAACCAGGCAGAAACATTGTTCTTTTAATTTCATAGGAACCTCATTATGGGATTTGAAATACATGAAAGGAATATCTGTGAAATTCTGTTTACTAATTGTAAATTCTTCAATGAGTAGTTTCTATAGTGTAGTGCTTATCAAGTATGTCTCTAATGCAAAAGGTCCCCGATTCGTAGCAAAGGACTCCACTTTCCATGAATGCCTCATTATGGGAATTCTAATACAGTACATGCAAAGAATATCACAAAAAATATGTTTACTCAGTGTTAATTGAAATCAAGAGGTTTCTGTAGTGTAGTGGTTATCACGTTCGCCTTACACGCGAAAGGTCCCTGGTTCAAAACCAGGCAGAAACAGTGTTCTTTTAATTTCATAGCAACCTCATTATGGGATTTCAAATACATGAAAGGAATATCTGTAAAATTATGTTTACTCATTGTAGATTCTTCAATGAGTAGTTTCTATAGTGTAGTGCTTATCAAGTATGTCTCTAATGCAAAAGGTCCCCGATTCGTAGCAAAGGACTCCACTTTCCATGAATGCCTCATTATAGGAATTCTAATACAGTACATGCAAAGAATATCACAAAAAATAATTTACTCAGTGTTATTCAAAAACCAGAGGTTTCTGTAGTGTAGTGGTTATCACGTAAGCCTACGCGAAAGGTCCCTGGTTCAAAACCAGGCAGAAACAGCTGTTCATTTAATTTCATAGGAACCTCATTATGGGATTTAAATACATGAAAGGAATATCTGTAAATTCTGTTTACTCATTGTAGATTCTTCAATGAGTAGTTTCTATAGTGTAGTGCTTATCAGTTTGTCTAAAATCCAAAAGGTCCCCGAATTCGTAGAACAAAGGACTCCACTTTTCATGAATGCCTCATTATAGGAATTCTAATACAGTACATGCAAAGAATATCACAAAAAAAATATTTACTCAGTGTTATTCAAAAACCAGAGGTTTCTGTAGTGTAGTGGTTATCACATTCGACTTACACGCGAAAGGTCCCTGGTTCAAAACAAGGCAGAAACAGCGTTCTTTTAATTTCATAGGAACCTCATTATGGGATTTGAAATACATGAAAGGAATATCTGTAAAATTCTGTTTACTCATTGTAGATTCTTCAATGAGTAGTTTCTATAGTGTAGTGCTTATCACGTTTGTCTAAAATCCAAAAGGTCCCCGATTCGTAGCAAAGGACTCCACTTTCCATGAATGCCTCATTATGGGAATTCTAATACAGTACATGCAAAGAATATCACAAAAAATATGTTTACTCAGTGTTAATTGAAATCAAGAGGTTTCTGTAGTGTAGTGGTTATCACGTTTCGCCTTACACGCGAAAGGTCCCTGGTTCAAAACCAGGCAGAAACAGTGTACTTTTAATTTCATAGCAACCTCATTATGGGATTTCAAATACATGAAAGGAATATCTGTAAAATTATGTTTACTCATTGTAGATTCTTCAATGAGTAGTTTCTATAGTGTAGTGCTTATCAAGTATGTCTCTAATGCAAAAGGTCCCCGATTCGTAGCAAAGGACTCCACTTTCCATGAATGCCTCATTATGGGAATTCTAATACAGTACATGCAAAGAATATCACAAAATATATGTTTACTCAGTGTTAATCAAGCACCAGAGGTTTCTGTACTGTAGTGGTTATCACATTCGCCTTACACGCGAAAGGTCCCTGGTTCAAAACCAGGCAGAAACTGTGTTCTTTTAATTTCATAGGAACCTCATTATGGGATTTCAAATACATGAAAGGAATATCTGTGAAATTCTGTTTACTAATTGTAAATTCTTCAATGAGTAGTTTCTATAGTGTAGTGCTTATCAAGTATGTCTCAAATGCAAAAGGTCCCCGATTCGTAGCAAAGGACTCCACTTTCCATGAATGCCTCATTATGGGAATTCTAATACAGTACATGCAAAGAATATCACAAAAAATATGTTTACTCAGTGTTAATTGAAATCAAGAGGTTTCTGTAGTGTAGTGGTTATCACGTTCGCCTTACACGCGAAAGGTCCCTGGTTCAAAACCAGGCAGAAACAGTGTACTTTTAATTTCATAGCAACCTCATTATGGGATTTCAAATACATGAAAGGAATATCTGTAAAATTATGTTTACTCATTGTAGATTCTTCAATGAGTAGTTTCTATAGTGTAGTGCTTATCAAGTATGTCTCTAATGCAAAAGGTCCCCGATTCGTAGCAAAGGACTCCACTTTCCATGAATGCCTCATTATGGGATTTCTAATACAGTACATGCAAAGAATATCACAAAATATCAGTTTACTCAGTGTTATTCAAAAACTAGAGGTTTCTGTAGTGTAGTGGTTATCACATTTGCCTTACATGCGAAAGGTCCCTGGTTCAAAACCAGGCAGAAACTGTGGTCTTTTAATTGCATAGCAACCTCATTATGGGATTTGAAATACATGAAAGGAATATCTGTAAAATTCTGTTTACTCATTGTAGATTCTTCAATGAGTAGTTTCTATAGTGTAGTGCTTATCACGTTTGTCTAAAATCCAAAAGGTCCCCAATTCGTAACAGAGGACTCCACTTTCCATGAATGCCTCATTATGGGAATTCTAATACAGTACATGCAAAGAATATCACAAAAAAATATGTTTACTCAGTGTTAATTCGAAATCAAGAGGTTTCTGTAGTGTAGTGGTTATCACGTTTCGCCTTACACGCGAAAGGTCCCTGGTTCAAAACCAGGCAGAAACAGTGTACTTTTAATTTCATAGCAACCTCATTATGGGATTTCAAATACATGAAAGGAATATCTGTAAAATTATGTTTACTCATTGTAGATTCTTCAATGAGTAGTTTCTATAGTGTAGTGCTTATCAAGTATGTCTCTAATGCAAAAGGTCCCCGATTCGTAGCAAAGGACTCCACTTTCCATGAATGCCTCATTATGGGAATTCTAATACAGTACATGCAAAGAATATCACAAAATATCAGTTTACTCAGTGTTATTCAAACACCAGAGGTTTCTGTAGTGTAGTGGTTATCACGTTCGCCTTACACGCGAAAGGTCCCTGGTTCAAAACCAGGCAGAAACAGCGTACTTTAATTTCATAGCAACCTCATTATGGGATTTCAAATACATGAAAGGAATATCTGTGAAAATTATGTTTACTCATTGTAGATTCTTCAATGAGTAGTTTCTATAGTGTAGTGCTTATCAAGTATGTCTATAATGCAAAAGGTCCCCGATTCGTAGCAAAGGACTCCACTTTCCATGAATGCCTCATTATGGGAATTCTAATACAGTACATGCAAAGAATATCACAAAATATCAGTTTACTCAGTGTTATTCAAAAACAAGAGGTTTCTGTAGTGTAGTGGTTATCACATTCGCCTTACACGCGAAAGGTCCCTGGTTCAAAACCAGGCAGAAACAGTGTACTTTTAATTTCATAGCAACCTCATTATGGGATTTCAAATACATGAAAGGAATATCTGTAAAATTCTGTTTACTCATTGTAGATTCTTCAATGAGTAGTTTCTATAGTGTAGTGCTTATCAAGTATGTCTCTAATGCAAAAGGTCCCCGATTCGTAGCAAAGGACTCCACTTTTCATGAATGCCTCATTATGGGAATTCTAATACAGTACATGCAAAGAATATCACAAAAAATATGTTTACTCAGTGTTAATCAAACACCAGAGGTTTCTGTAGTGTAGTGGTTATCACGTTTCGCCTTACACGCGAAAGGTCCCTGGTTCAAAACCAGGCAGAAACAGCGTTCTTTTAATTTCATAGCAACCTCATTATGGGATTTCAAATACATGAAAGGAATATCTGTGAAATTATGTTTACTCATTGTAGATTCTTCAATGAGTAGTTTCTATAGTGTAGTGCTTATCAAGTATGTCTCAAATGCAAAAGGTCCCCGATTCGTAGCAAAGGACTCCACTTTCCATGAATGCCTCATTATGGGAATTCTAATACAGTACATGCAAAGAATATCACAAAAAATATCGTTTACTCAGTGTTAATTCGAAACAAGAGGTTTCTGTAGTGTAGTGGTTATCACGTTTCGCCTTACACGCGAAAGGTCCCTGGTTCAAAACCAGGCAGAAACAGTGTACTTTTAATTTCATAGCAACCTCATTATGGGATTTCAAATACATGAAAGGAATATCTGTAAAATTATGTTTACTAATTGTAGATTCTTCAATGAGTAGTTTCTATAGTGTAGTGCTTATCAAGTATGTCTAAAATCCAAAAGGTCCCCGATTCGTAGCAAAGGACTCCACTTTCCATGAATGCCTCATTATGGGAATTCTAATACAGTACATGCAAAGAATATCACAAAAAATATGTTTACTCAGTGTTAATTTAAATCAAGAGGTTTCTGTAGTGCAGTGGTTATCACGTTCGCCTTACACGCGAAAGGTCCCTGGTTCAAAACCAGGCAGAAACAGCGTTCTTTTAATTTCATAGCAACCTCATTATGGGATTTCAAATACATGAAAGGAATATCTGTAAAATTCTGTTTACTCATTGTAGATTCTTCAATGAGTAGTTTCTATAGTGTAGTGCTTATCAAGTATGTCTCTAATGCAAAAGGTCCCCGATTCGTAGCAAAGGACTCCACTTTCCATGAATGCCTCATTATGGGAATTCTAATACAGTACATGCAAAGAATATCACAAAATATCAGTTTACTCAGTGTTATTCAAAAACAAGAGGTTTCTGTAGTGTAGTGGTTATCACGTTCGCCTTACACGCGAAAGGTCCCTGGTTCAAAACCAGGCAGAAACAGTGTTCTTTTAATTTCATAGGAACCTCATTGTGGGATTTCAAATACATGAAAGGAATATCTGTAAAATTATGTTTACTCATTGTAGATTCTTCAATGAGTAGTTTCTATAGTGTAGTGCTTATCACGTTTGTCTAAAATCCAAAAGGTCCCCAATTCGTAACAGAGGACTCCACTTTTCATGAATGCCTCATTATGGGAATTCTAATACAGTACATGCAAAGAATATCACAAAATATCAGTTTACTCAGTGTTATTCAAAAACAAGAGGTTTCTGTAGTGTAGTGGTTATCACGTTCGCCTTACACGCGAAAGGTCCCTGGTTCAAAACCAGGCAGAAACAGTGTACTTTTAATTTCATAGCAACCTCATTATGGGATTTCAAATACATGAAAGGAATATCTGTAAAATTATGTTTACTCATTGTAGATTCTTCAATGAGTAGTTTCTATAGTGTAGTGCTTATCAAGTATGTCTCTAATGCAAAAGGTCCCCGATTCGTAGCAAAGGACTCCACTTTCCATGAATGCCTCATTATGGGAATTCTAATACAGTACATGCAAAGAATATCACAAAAAAATATTTACTCAGTGTTATTCAAAAACCAGAGGTTTCTGTAGTGTAGTGGTTATCATGTTCGCCTTACACGCAAAAGGTCCCTGGTTCAAAACCAGGCAGAAACAGCGTTCTTTTAATTTCATAGCAACCTCATTATGGGATTTCAAATACATGAAAGGAATATCTGTGAAATTATGTTTACTCATTGTAGATTCTTCAATGAGTAGTTTCTATAGTGTAGTGCTTATCAAGTATGTCTCTAATGCAAAAGGTCCCCGATTCGTAGCAAAGGACTCCACTTTCCATGAATGCCTCATTATGGGAATTCTAATACAGTACATGCAAAGAATATCACAAAAAATATAGTTTACTCAGTGTTAATTCAGAAACAAGAGGTTTCTGTAGTGTAGTGGTTATCACGTTCGCCTTACACGCAAAAGGTCCCTGGTTCAAAACCAGGCAGAAACAGTGTACTTTTAATTTCATAGCAACCTCATTATGGGATTTCAAATACATGAAAGGAATATCTGTAAAATTCTGTTTACTAATTGTAGATTCTTCAATGAGTAGTTTCTATAGTGTAGTGCTTATCAAGTATGTCTCAAATGCAAAAGGTCCCCGATTCGTAGCAAAGGACTCCACTTTCCATGAATGCCTCATTATGGGAATTCTAATACAGTACATGCAAAGAATATCACAAAAATATGTTTACTCAGTGTTAATTCGAAAACAAGAGGTTTCTGTAGTGTAGTGGTTATCACGTTAGCCTTACACGCGAAAAGGTCCCTGGTTCAAAACCAGGCAGAAACAGTGTACTTTTAATTTCATAGCAACCTCATTATGGGATTTCAAATACATGAAAGGAATATCTGTAAAATTATGTTTACTCATTGTAGATTCTTCAATGAGTAGTTTCTATAGTGTAGTGCTTATCAAGTATGTCTCTAATGCAAAAGGTCCCCGATTCGTAGCAAAGGACTCCACTTTCCATGAATGCCTCATTATGGGAATTCTAATACAGTACATGCAAAGAATATCACAAAATATCAGTTTACTCAGTGTTATTCAAAAACCAGAGGTTTCTGTAGTGTAGTGGTTATCACGTTCGCCTTACACGCGAAAGGTCCCTGGTTCAAAACCAGGCAGAAACAGCGTTCTTTTAATTTCATAGCAACCTCATTATGGGATTTGAAATACATGAAAGGAATATCTGTAAAATTATGTTTACTCATTGTAGATTCTTCAATGAGTAGTTTCTATAGTGTAGTGCTTATCACGTTTGTCTAAAATCCAAAAGGTCCCCGATTCGTAACAGAGGACTCCACTTTTCCATGAATGCCTCATTATGGGAATTCTAATACAGTACATGCAAAGAATATCACAAAAAATATGTTTACTCAGTGTTAATTCAAAACAAGAGGTTTCTGTAGTGTAGTGGTTATCACGTTTCGCCTTACACGCGAAAGGTCCCTGGTTCAAAACCAGGCAGAAACAGCGTACTTTAATTTCATAGCAACCTCATTATGGGATTTCAAATACATGAAAGGAATATCTGTAAAATTATGTTTACTCATTGTAGATTCTTCAATGAGTAGTTTCTATAGTGTAGTGCTTATCAAGTATGTCTCTAATGCAAAAGGTCCCCGATTCGTAGCAAAGGACTCCACTTTCCATGAATGCCTCATTATGGGAATTCTAATACAGTACATGCAAAGAATATCACAAAAATATGTTTACTCAGTGTTAATTCGAAACAAGAGGTTTCTGTAGTGTAGTGGTTATCACGTTCGCCTTACACGCGAAAGGTCCCTGGTTCAAAACCAGGCAGAAACAGCGTACTTTTAATTTCATAGCAACCTCATTATGGGATTTCAAATACATGAAAGGAATATCTGTGAAAATTATGTTTACTAATTGTAGATTCTTCAATGAGTAGTTTCTATAGTGTAGTGCTTATCAAGTATGTCTCAAATGCAAAAGGTCCCCGATTCGTAGCAAAGGACTCCACTTTCCATGAATGCCTCATTATGGGAATTCTAATACAGTACATGCAAAGAATATCACAAAAATATGTTTACTCAGTGTTAATTCAAAACAAGAGGTTTCTGTAGTGTAGTGGTTATCACGTTCGCCTTACACGCGAAAGGTCCCTGGTTCAAAACCAGGCAGAAACAGTGTTCTTTTAATTTCATAGCAACCTCATTATGGGATTTCAAATACATGAAAGGAATATCTGTGAAAATTATGTTTACTCATTGTAGATTCTTCAATGAGTAGTTTCTATAGTGTAGTGCTTATCAAGTATGTCTCTAATGCAAAAGGTCCCCGATTCGTAGCAAAGGACTCCACTTTCCATGAATGCCTCATTATGGGAATTCTAATACAGTACATGCAAAGAATATCACAAAAAATATAGTTTACTCAGTGTTAATTCGAAAACAAGAGGTTTCTGTAGTGTAGTGGTTATCACAGTTCGCCTTACACGCGAAAGGTCCCTGGTTCAAAACCAGGCAGAAACAGTGTTCTTTTAATTTCATAGGAACCTCATTGTGGGATTTCAAATACATGAAAGGAATATCTGTAAAATTATGTTTACTCATTGTAGATTCTTCAATGAGTAGTTTCTATAGTGTAGTGCTTATCACGTTTGTCTAAAATCCAAAAGGTCCCCAATTCGTAACAGAGGACTCCACTTTTCATGAATGCCTCATTATAGGAATTCTAATACAGTACATGCAAAGAATATCACAAAAAAAATATTTACTCAGTGTTATTCAAAAACCAGAGGTTTCTGTAGTGTAGTGGTTATCACATTCGCCTTACACGCGAAAGGTCCCTGGTTCAAAACCAGTTAGAAACAGCGTACTTTTAATTTCATAGCAACCTCATTATGGCATTTCAAATACATGAAAGTAATATGTGTAAAATTCTGTTTACTCATTGTAGATTCTTCAATGAGTAGTTTCTATAGTGTAGTGCTAATCACGTTTGTCAAAAATCCAAAAGGTCCCCGATTCGTAGCAAAGGACTCCACTTTTCCATGAATGCCTCATTATGGGAATTCTAATACAGTACATGCAAAGAATATCACAAAAAATATGTTTACTCAGTGTTATTTGAAATCAAGAGGTTTCTGTAGTGTAGTGGTTATCACGTTCGCCTTACACGCGAAAGGTCCCTGGTTCAAAACCAGGCAGAAACAGCGTTCTTTTAATTTCATAGCAACCTCATTATGGGATTTCAAATACATGAAAGGAATATCTGTAAAATTATGTTTACTCATTGTAGATTCTTCAATGAGTAGTTTCTATAGTGTAGTGCTTATCAAGTATGTCTCTAATGCAAAAGGTCCCCGATTCGTAGCAAAGGACTCCACTTTCCATGAATGCCTCATTATGGGAATTCTAATACAGTACATGCAAAGAATATCACAAAATATCAGTTTACTCAGTGTTATTCAAAAACAAGAGGTTTCTGTAGTGTAGTGGTTATCACGTTCGCCTTACACGCGAAAAGTCCCTGGTTCAAAACCAGGCAGAAACAGTGTACTTTTAATTTCATAGCAACCTCATTATGGGATTTCAAATACATGAAAGGAATATCTGTAAAATTATGTTTACTCATTGTAGATTCTTCAATGAGTAGTTTCTATAGTGTAGTGCTTATCAAGTATGTCTCTAATGCAAAAGGTCCCCGATTCGTAGCAAAGGACTCCACTTTCCATGAATGCCTCATTATGGGAATTCTAATACAGTACATGCAAAGAATATCACAAAATATATGTTTACTCAGTGTTAATCAAGCACCAGAGGTTTCTGTACTGTAGTGGTTATCACGTTCGCCTTACACGCGAAAGGTCCCTGGTTCAAAACCAGGCAGAAACAGTGTACTTTTAATTTCATAGCAACCTCATTATGGGATTTCAAATACATGAAAGGAATATCTGTAAAATTATGTTTACTCATTGTAGATTCTTCAATGAGTAGTTTCTATAGTGTAGTGCTTATCAAGTATGTCTAAAATCCAAAAGGTCCCCGATTCGTAGCAGAGGACTCCACTTTTCATGAATGCCTCATTATGGGAATTCTAATACAGTACATGCAAAGAATATCACAAAAAATATGTTTACTCAGTGTTATTCAGAAACAAGAGGTTTCTGTAGTGTAGTGGTTATCACGTTTCGCCTTACACGCGAAAGGTCCCTGGTTCAAAACCAGGCAGAAACAGTGTACTTTTAATTTCATAGCAACCTCATTATGGGATTTCAAATACATGAAAGGAATATCTGTGAAATTCTGTTTACTAATTGTAAATTCTTCAATGAGTAGTTTCTATAGTGTAGTGCTTATCAAGTATGTCTCTAATGCAAAAGGTCCCCGATTCGTAGCAAAGGACTCCACTTTTCATGAATGCCTCATTATGGGAATTCTAATACAGTACATGCAAAGAATATCACAAAAAATATGTTTACTCAGTGTTAATTGAAATCAAGAGGATTTGTTAGTGTAGTGGTTATCACGTTCGCCTTACAAGCGAAAGGTTCCTGGTTCAAAATCAGGCAGAAACAGTGTACTTTTAATTGCATAGCAACCTCATTATGGGATTTCAAATACATGAAAGGAATATCTGTAAATTATGTTTACTCATTGTAGATTCTTCAATGAGTAGTTTCTATAGTGTAGTGCTTATCAAGTATGTCTCTAATGCAAAAGGTCCCCGATTCGTAGCAAAGGACTCCACTTTCCATGAATGCCTCATTATGGGAATTCTAATACAGTACATGCAAAGAATATCACAAAATATCAGTTTACTCAGTGTTATTCAAAAACGAGAGGTTTCTGTAGTGTAGTGGTTATCACATTCGCCTTACACGCGAAAGGTCCCTGGTTCAAAACCAGGCAGAAACAGCGTTCTTTTAATTTCATAGCAACCTCATTATGGGATTTCAAATACATGAAAGGAATATCTGTAAAATTATGTTTACTCATTGTAGATTCTTCAATGAGTAGTTTCTATAGTGTAGTGCTTATCACGTTTGTCTAAAATCCAAAAGGTCCCCAATTCGTAACAGAGGACTCCACTTTTCATGAATGCCTCATTATGGGAATTCTAATACAGTACATGCAAAGAATATCACAAAAAATATGTTTACTCAGTGTTAATTGAAATCAAGAGGTTTCTGTAGTGTAGTGGTTATCACGTTTCGCCTTACACGCGAAAGGTCCCTGGTTCAAAACCAGGCAGAAACAGCGTACTTTTAATTTCATAGCAACCTCATTATGGGATTTCAAAT
The DNA here is from genome assembly GCF_020615455.1 of Coregonus clupeaformis. Classification (NCBI taxonomy): domain Eukaryota; kingdom Metazoa; phylum Chordata; class Actinopteri; order Salmoniformes; family Salmonidae; genus Coregonus; species Coregonus clupeaformis. The sequence continues at coordinate 601,434 of NW_025533618.1, forward strand.
ACATGAAAGGAATATCTGTAAAATTATGTTTACTCATTGTAGATTCTTCAATGAGTAGTTTCTATAGTGTAGTGCTTATCAAGTATGTCTCTAATGCAAAAGGTCCCCGATTCGTAGCAAAGGACTCCACTTTCCATGAATGCCTCATTATGGGAATTCTAATACAGTACATGCAAAGAATATCACAAAATATCAGTTTACTCAGTGTTATTCAAAAACCAGAGGTTTCTGTAGTGTAGTGGTTATCACATTCGCCTTACACGCGAAAGGTCCCTGGTTCAAAACCAGTCAGAAACAGCGTACTTTTAATTTCATAGCAACCTCATTATGGGATTTCAAATACATGAAAGTAATATGTGTAAAATTCTGTTTACTAATTGTAAATTCTTCAATGAGTAGTTTCTATAGTGTAGTGCTTATCAAGTATGTCTCTAATCCAAAAGGTCCCCGATTCGTAGCAAAGGACTCCACTTTCCATGAATGCCTCATTATGGGAATTCTAATACAGTACATGCAAAGAATATCACAAAAATATGTTTACTCAGTGTTAATTCAAGAAACAAGAGGTTTCTGTAGTGTAGTGGTTATCACGTTCGCCTTACACGCGAAAGGTCCCTGGTTCAAAACCAGGCAGAAACAGTGTACTTTTAATTTCATAGGAACCTCATTATGGGATTTGAAATACATGAAAGGAATATCTGTGAAATTCTGTTTACTAATTGTAAATTTTTCAATGAGTAGTTTCTATAGTGTAGTGCTTATCAAGTATGTCTATAATGCAAAAGGTCCCCGATTCGTAGCAAAGGACTCCACTTTTCATGAATGCCTCATTATGGGAATTCTAATACAGTACATGCAAAGAATATCACAAAAAATATGTTTACTCAGTGTTAATTGAAATCAAGAGGATTTGTTAGTGTAGTGGTTATCACGTTCGCCTTACAAGCGAAAGGTTCCTGGTTCAAAATCAGGCAGAAACAGTGTACTTTTAATTGCATAGCAACCTCATTATGGGATTTCAAATACATGAAAGGAATATCTGTAAAATTATGTTTACTCATTGTAGATTCTTCAATGAGTAGTTTCTATAGTGTAGTGCTTATCAAGTATGTCTCTAATGCAAAAGGTCCCCGATTCGTAGCAAAGGACTCCACTTTCCATGAATGCCTCATTATGGGAATTCTAATACAGTACATGCAAAGAATATCACAAAATATCAGTTTACTCAGTGTTATTCAAAAACCAGAGGTTTCTGTAGTGTAGTGGTTATCACGTTCGCCTTACACGCGAAAGGTCCCTGGTTCAAAACCAGGCAGAAACAGTGTTCTTTTAATTTCATAGCAACCTCATTGTGGGATTTGAAATACATGAAAGGAATATCTGTAAAATTATGTTTACTCATTGTAGATTCTTCAATGAGTAGTTTCTATAGTGTAGTGCTTATCAAGTTTGTCTAAAATGCAAAAGGTCCCCAATTCGTAACAGAGGACTCCACTTTTCATGAATGCCTCATTATGGGAATTCTAATACAGTACATGCAAAGAATATCACAAAAAATATGTTTACTCAGTGTTAATTCGAAATCAAGAGGTTTCTGTAGTGTAGTGGTTATCACGTTTCGCCTTACACGCGAAAGGTCCCTGGTTCAAAACCAGGCAGAAACAGCGTACTTTTAATTTCATAGCAACCTCATTATGGGATTTCAAATACATGAAAGGAATATCTGTAAAATTATGTTTACTCATTGTAGATTCTTCAATGAGTAGTTTCTATAGTGTAGTGCTTATCAAGTATGTCTCTAATGCAAAAGGTCCCCGATTCGTAGCAAAGGACTCCACTTTTCATGAATGCCTCATTATGGGAATTCTAATACAGTACATGCAAAGAATATCACAAAATATCAGTTTACTCAGTGTTATTCAAAAACCAGAGGTTTCTGTAGTGTAGTGGTTATCACATTCGCCTTACACGCGAAAGGTCCCTGGTTCAAAACCAGGCAGAAACAGCGTTCTTTTAATTTCATAGGAACCTCATTATGGGATTTGAAATACATGAAAGGAATATCTGTAAAATTCTGTTTACTCATTGTAGATTCTTCAATGAGTAGTTTCTATAGTGTAGTGCTTATCACGTTTGTCTAAAATCCAAAAGGTCCCCAATTCGTAACAGAGGACTCCACTTTTCATGAATGCCTCATTATAGGAATTCTAATACAGTACATGCAAAGAATATCACAAAAAAATATTTACTCAGTGTTATTCAAAAACCAGAGGTTTCTGTACTGTAGTGGTTATCACGTTCGCCTTACACGCGAAAGGTCCCTGGTTCAAAACCAGGCAGAAACAGTGTACTTTTAATTTCATAGCAACCTCATTATGGGATTTCAAATACATGAAAGGAATATCTGTAAAATTCTGTTTACTCATTGTAGATTCTTCAATGAGTAGTTTCTATAGTGTAGTGCTTATCACGTTTGTCTAAAATCCAAAAGGTCCCCGATTCGTAGCAAAGGACTCCACTTTCCATGAATGCCTCATTATGGGAATTCTAATACAGTACATGCAAAGAATATCACAAAAAATATGTTTACTCAGTGTTATTTGAAATCAAGAGGTTTCTGTAGTGTAGTGGTTATCACGTTCGCCTTACACGCGAAAGGTCCCTGGTTCAAAACCAGGCAGAAACAGTGTACTTTGAATTTCATAGCAACCTCATTATGGGATTTCAAATACATGAAAGGAATATCTGTAAAATTATGTTTACTCATTGTAGATTCTTCAATGAGTAGTTTCTATAGTGTAGTGCTTATCAAGTATGTCTCTAATGCAAAAGGTCCCCGATTCGTAGCAAAGGACTCCACTTTCCATGAATGCCTCATTATGGGAATTCTAATACAGTACATGCAAAGAATATCACAAAAATATAGTTTACTCAGTGTTATTCAAAAACAAGAGGTTTCTGTAGTGTAGTGGTTATCACATTCGCCTTACACGCGAAAGGTCCCTGGTTCAAAACCAGGCAGAAACAGTGTTCTTTTAATTTCATAGCAACCTCATTATGGGATTTCAAATACATGAAAGGAATATCTGTGAAATTCTGTTTACTAATTGTAGATTCTTCAATGAGTAGTTTCTATAGTGTAGTGCTTATCATGTTTGTCTAAAATCCAAAAGATCCCCGATTCGTAACAGAGGACTCCACTTTTCATGAATGCCTCATTATGGGAATTCTAATACAGTACATGCAAAGAATATCACAAAATATATGTTTACTCAGTGTTAATCAAGCACCAGAGGTTTCTGTACAGTAGTGGTTATCACGTTCGCCTTACATGCGAAAGGTCCCTGGTTCAAAACCAGGCAGAAACAGTGTACTTTGAATTTCATAGCAACCTCATTATGGGATTTCAAATACATGAAAGGAATATCTGTAAAATTCTGTTTACTCATTGTAGATTCTTTAATGAGTAGTTTCTATAGTGTAGTGCTTATCACGTTTGTCTAAAATCCAAAAGGTCCCCGATTCGTAGCAGAGGACTCCACTTTCCATGAATGCCTCATTATGGGAATTCTAATACAGTACATGCAAAGAATATCACAAAAAATATGTTTACTCAGTGTTAATTGAATTCAAGAGGTTTCTGTAGTGTAGTGGTTATCACGTTCGCCTTACACGCGAAAGGTCCCTGGTTCAAAACCAGGCAGAAACAGTGTACTTTTAATTTCATAGCAACCTCATTATGGGATTTCAAATACATGAAAGGAATATCTGTAAAATTATGTTTACTCATTGTAGATTCTTCAATGAGTAGTTTCTATAGTGTAGTGCTTATCAAGTATGTCTCTAATGCAAAAGGTCCCCGATTCGTAGCAAAGGACTCCACTTTCCATGAATGCCTCATTATGGGAATTCTAATACAGTACATGCAAAGAATATCACAAAAAATATGTTTACTCAGTGTTAATTGAAATCAAGAGGTTTCTGTAGTGTAGTGGTTATCACGTTCGCCTTACACGCGAAAGGTCCCTGGTTCAAAACCAGGCAGAAACAGTGTACTTTTAATTGCATAGCAACCTCATTATGGGATTTCAAATACATGAAAGGAATATCTGTGAAAATTCTGTTTACTAATTGTAGATTCTTCAATGAGTAGTTTCTATAGTGTAGTGCTTATCAAGTATGTCTCAAATGCAAAAGGTCCCCGATTCGTAGCAAAGGACTCCACTTTCCATGAATGCCTCATTATGGGAATTCTAATACAGTACATGCAAAGAATATCACAAAAATATCGTTTACTCAGTGTTATTCAAAAACCAGAGGTTTCTGTAGTGTAGTGGTTATCACATTTGCCTTACACGCGAAAGGTCCCTGGTTCAAAACCAGGCAGAAACAGCGTTCTTTTAATTTCATAGGAACCTCATTATGGGATTTGAAATACATGAAAGGAATATCTGTAAAATTCTGTTTACTCATTGTAGATTCTTCAATGAGTAGTTTCTATAGTGTAGTGCTTATCAAGTTTGTCTCTAAATGCAAAAGGTCCCCGATTCGTAACAGAGGACTCCACTTTTCATGAATGCCTCATTATCGGAATTCTAATACAGTACATGCAAAGAATATCACAAAAAAAATATTTACTCAGTGTTATTCAAACACCAGAGGTTTCTGTAGTGTAGTGGTTATCACATTCGCCTTACACGCGAAAAGTCCTTGGTTCAAAACCAGTTAGAAACAGCGTGCTTTTAATTTCATATCAACCTCATTATGGCATTTCAAATACATGAAAGTAATATCTGTAAAATTATGTTTACTCATTGTAGATTCTTCAATGAGTAGTTTCTATAGTGTAGTGCTTATCAAGTATGTCTCAAATGCAAAAGGTCCCCGATTCGTAGCAAAGGACTCCACTTTCCATGAATGCCTCATTATGGGAATTCTAATACAGTACATGCAAAGAATATCACAAAAAATATAGTTTACTCAGTGTTAATTGAAATCAAGAGGTTTCTGTAGTGTAGTGGTTATCACGTTCGCCTTACACGCGAAAGGTCCCTGGTTCAAAACCAGGCAGAAACAGTGTACTTTTAATTTCATAGCAACCTCATTATGGGATTTCAAATACATGAAAGGAATATCTGTAAAATTATGTTTACTCATTGTAGATTCTTCAATGAGTAGTTTCTATAGTGTAGTGCTTATCAAGTTTGTCTCAAATGCAAAAGGTCCCCGATTCGTAGCAAAGGACTCCACTTTCCATGAATGCCTCATTATGGGAATTCTAATACAGTACATGCAAAGAATATCACAAAATATATGTTTACTCAGTGTTAATCAAGCACCAGAGGTTTCTGTAGTGTAGTGGTTATCACGTTCGCCTTACACGCGAAAGGTCCCTGGTTCAAAACCAGGCAGAAACAGCGTTCTTTTAATTTCATAGCAACCTCATTATGGGATTTCAAATACATGAAAGGAATATCTGTGAAAATTATGTTTACTCATTGTAGATTCTTCAATGAGTAGTTTCTATAGTGTAGTGCTTATCAAGTATGTCTCTAATGCAAAAGGTCCCCGATTCGTAGCAAAGGACTCCACTTTCCATGAATGCCTCATTATGGGAATTCTAATACAGTACATGCAAAGAATATCACAAAAAATATGTTTACTCAGTGTTAATTGAAATCAAGAGGTTTCTGTAGTGTAGTGGTTATCACGTTCGCCTTACACGCGAAAGGTCCCTGGTTCAAAACCAGGCAGAAACAGCGTTCTTTTAATTTCATAGCAACCTCATTATGGGATTTCAAATACATGAAAGGAATATCTGTGAAATTCTGTTTACTAATTGTAAATTCTTCAATGAGTAGTTTCTATAGTGTAGTGCTTATCAAGTATGTCTCTAATGCAAAGGTCCCCGATTCGTAGCAAAGGACTCCACTTTCCATGAATGCCTCATTATGGGAATTCTAATACAGTACATGCAAAGAATATCACAAAAAATATGTTTACTCAGTGTTAATTTAAATCAAGAGGTTTCTGTAGTGCAGTGGTTATCACGTTGCCTTACACGCGAAAGGTCCCTGGTTCAAAACCAGGCAGAAACAGCGTACTTTTAATTTCATAGCAACCTCATTATGGGATTTCAAATACATGAAAGGAATATCTGTAAAATTATGTTTACTCATTGTAGATTCTTCAATGAGTAGTTTCTATAGTGTAGTGCTTATCAAGTATGTCTCTAATGCAAAAGGTCCCCGATTCGTAGCAAAGGACTCCACTTTCCATGAATGCCTCATTATGGGAATTCTAATACAGTACATGCAAAGAATATCACAAAATATCAGTTTACTCAGTGTTATTCAAAAACTAGAGGTTTCTGTAGTGTAGTGGTTATCACATTCGCCTTACACGCGAAAGGTCCCTGGTTCAAAACCAGGCAGAAACTGTGTTCTTTTAATTTCATAGGAACCTCATTATGGGATTTGAAATACATGAAAGGAATATCTGTAAAATTCTGTTTACTCATTGTAGATTCTTCAATGAGTAGTTTCTATAGTGTAGTGCTTATCACGTTTGTCTAAAATCCAAAAGGTCCCCAATTCGTAACAGAGGACTCCACTTTTCATGAATGCCTCATTATGGGAATTCTAATACAGTACATGCAAAGAATATCACAAAAAATATGTTTACTCAGTGTTAATTGAAATCAAGAGGTTTCTGTAGTGTAGTGGTTATCACGTTCGCCTTACACGCGAAAGGTCCCTGGTTCAAAACCAGGCAGAAACAGTGTACTTTTAATTTCATAGCAACCTCATTATGGGATTTCAAATACATGAAAGGAATATCTGTAAAATTATGTTTACTCATTGTAGATTCTTCAATGAGTAGTTTCTATAGTGTAGTGCTTATCAAGTATGTCTATAATGCAAAAGGTCCCCGATTCGTAGCAAAGGACTCCACTTTCCATGAATGCCTCATTATGGGAATTATAATACAGTACATGCATAGAATATCACAAAATATCAGTTTACTCAGTGTTTTTCAAAAACCAGAGGTTTCTGTAGTGTAGTGGTTATCACACTCGCCTTACACGCGAAAGGTCCCTGGTTCAAAACCAGGCAGAAACAGCGTACTTTGAATTTCATAGCAACCTCATTATGGGATTTCAAATACATGAAAGGAATATCTGTGAAATTATGTTTACTCATTGTAGATTCTTCAATGAGTAGTTTCTATAGTGTAGTGCTTATCAAGTATGTCTCTAATGCAAAAGGTCCCCGATTCGTAGCAAAGGACTCCACTTTCCATGAATGCCTCATTATGGGAATTCTAATACAGTACATGCAAAGAATATCACAAAATATCAGTTTACTCAGTGTTAATTTAAATCAAGAGGTTTCTGTAGTGCAGTGGTTATCACATTCGCCTTACACGCGGAAGGTCCCTGGTTCAAAACCAGGCAGAAACAGTGTTCTTTTAATTTCATAGGAACCTCATTATGGGATTTGAAATACATGAAAGGAATATCTGTAAAATTCTGTTTACTCATTGTAGATTCTTCAATGAGTAGTTTCTATAGTGTAGTGCTTATCACGTTTGTCTAAAATCCAAAAGGTCCCCAATTCGTAACAGAGGACTCCACTTTTCATGAATGCCTCATTATAGGAATTCTAATACAGTACATGCAAAGAATATCACAAAAAAAATATTTACTCAGTGTTATTCAAAAACCAGAGGTTTCTGTAGTGTAGTGGTTATCACATTCGCCTTACACGCGAAAGGTCCCTGGTTCAAAACCAGGCAGAAACAGTGTACTTTTAATTTCATAGCAACCTCATTATGGGATTTCAAATACATGAAAGGAATATCTGTAAAATTATGTTTACTCATTGTAGATTCTTCAATGAGTAGTTTCTATAGTGTAGTGCTTATCACGTTTGTCTAAAATCCAAAAGGTCCCCGATTCGTAGCAAAGGACTCCACTTTCCATGAATGCCTCATTATGGGAATTCTAATACAGTACATGCAAAGAATATCACAAAATATCAGTTTACTCAGTGTTATTCAAAATCAAGAGGTTTCTGTAGTGTAGTGGTTATCACGTTCGCCTTACACGCGAAAGGTCCCTGGTTCAAAACCAGGCAGAAACAGTTTTCTTTTAATTTCATAGCAACCTCATTATGGGATTTCAAATACATGAAAGGAATATCTGTGAAATTCTGTTTACTAATTGTAAATTCTTCAATGAGTAGTTTCTATAGTGTAGTGCTTATCAAGTATGTCTCTAATGCAAAAGGTCCCCGATTCGTAGCAAAGGTCTCCACTTTCCATGAATGCCTCATTATGGGAATTCTAATACAGTACATGCAAAGAATATCACAAAATATATGTTTACTCAGTGTTAATCAAGCACCAGAGGTTTCTGTACTGTAGTGGTTATCACGTTCGCCTTACACGCGAAAGGTCCCTGGTTCAAAACCAGGCAGAAACAGTTTACTTTGAATTTCATAGCAACCTCATTATGGGATTTCAAATACATGAAAGGAATATCTGTAAAATTATGTTTACTCATTGTAGATTCTTCAATGAGTAGTTTCTATAGTGTAGTGCTTATCAAGTATGTCTCTAATGCAAAAGGTCCCCGATTCGTAGCAAAGGACTCCACTTTCCATGAATGCCTCATTATGGGAATTCTAATACAGTACATGCAAAGAATATCACAAAAATATCAGTTTACTCAGTGTTAATTGAAAACAAGAGGTTTCTGTAGTGTAGTGGTTATCACGTTTCGCCTTACACGCGAAAGGTCCCTGGTTCAAAACCAGGCAGAAACAGTGTTCTTTTAATTTCATAGGAACCTCATTATGGGATTTGAAATACATGAAAGGAATATCTGTAAAATTCTGTTTACTCATTGTAGATTCTTCAATGAGTAGTTTCTATAGTGTAGTGCTTATCACGTTTGTCTAAAATCCAAAAGGTCCCCAATTCGTAACAGAGGACTCCACTTTTCATGAATGCCTCATTATGGGAATTCTAATACAGTACATGCAAAGAATATCACAAAATATCAGTTTACTCAGTGTTATTCAAAAACAAGAGGTTTCTGTAGTGTAGTGGTTATCACGTTCGCCTTACACGCGAAAAGTCCCTGGTTCAAAACCAGGCAGAAACAGTGTACTTTTAATTTCATAGCAACCTCATTATGGGATTTCAAATACATGAAAGGAATATCTGTAAAATTATGTTTACTCATTGTAGATTCTTCAATGAGTAGTTTCTATAGTGTAGTGCTTATCAAGTATGTCTAAAATCCAAAAGGTCCCCGATTCGTAGCAAAGGACTCCACTTTCCATGAATGCCTCATTATGGGAATTCTAATACAGTACATGCAAAGAATATCACAAAAATATAGTTTACTCAGTGTTATTCGAAACAAGAGGTTTCTGTAGTGTAGTGGTTATCACATTCGACTTACACGCGAAAGGTCCCTGGTTCAAAACAAGGCAGAAACAGCGTTCTTTTAATTTCATAGGAACCTCATTATGGGATTTGAAATACATGAAAGGAATATCTGTGAAATTCTGTTTACTAATTGTAAATTCTTCAATGAGTAGTTTCTATAGTGTAGTGCTTATCAAGTATGTCTCTAATGCAAAAGGTCCCCGATTCGTAGCAAAGGACTCCACTTTTCATGAATGCCTCATTATGGGAATTCTAATACAGTACATGCAAAGAATATCACAAAAAATATGTTTACTCAGTGTTAATCAAGCACCAGAGGTTTCTGTAGTGTAGTGGTTATCACGTTTGCCTTACACGCGAAAGGTCCCTGGTTCAAAACCAGGCAGAAACAGTGTACTTTTAATTTCATAGCAACCTCATTATGGGATTTCAAATACATGAAAGGAATATCTGTAAAATTATGTTTACTCATTGTAGATTCTTCAATGAGTAGTTTCTATAGTGTAGTGCTTATCAAGTATGTCTCAAAATGCAAAAGGTCCCCGATTCGTAGCAAAGGACTCCACTTTCCATGAATGCCTCATTATGGGAATTCTAATACAGTACATGCAAAGAATATCACAAAAAATATCGTTTACTCAGTGTTATTCAGAAACAAGAGGTTTCTGTAGTGTAGTGGTTATCACGTTCGCCTTACACGCGAAAGGTCCCTGGTTCAAAACCAGGCAGAAACAGTGTTCTTTTAATTTCATAGGAACCTCATTATGGGATTTCAAATACATGAAAGGAATATCTGTAAAATTCTGTTTACTCATTGTAGATTCTTCAATGAGTAGTTTCTATAGTGTAGTGCTTATCACGTTTGTCTAAAATCCAAAAGGTCCCCGATTCGTAACAGAGGACTCCACTTTTCATGAATGCCTCATTATAGGAATTCTAATACAGTACATGCAAAGAATATCACAAAAAAAATATTTACTCAGTGTTATTCAAAAACCAGAGGTTTCTGTACTGTAGTGGTTATCACGTTTGCCTTACACGCGAAAGGTCCCTGGTTCAAAACCAGGCAGAAACAGTGTACTTTTAATTTCATAGCAACCTCATTATGGGATTTCAAATACATGAAAGGAATATCTGTAAAATTCTGTTTACTCATTGTAGATTCTTCAATGAGTAGTTTCTATAGTGTAGTGCTTATCAAGTATGTCTCTAATGCAAAAGGTCCCCGATTCGTAGCAAAGGACTCCACTTTCCATGAATGCCTCATTATGGGAATTCTAATACAGTACATGCAAAGAATATCACAAAAATATGTTTACTCAGTGTTATTCAGAAACAAGAGGTTTCTGTAGTGTAGTGGTTATCACGTTCGCCTTACACGCGAAAGGTCCCTGGTTCAAAACCAGGCAGAAACAGCGTACTTTTAATTTCATAGCAACCTCATTATGGGATTTCAAATACATGAAAGGAATATCTGTAAAATTATGTTTACTAATTGTAGATTCTTCAATGAGTAGTTTCTATAGTGTAGTGCTTATCAAGTATGTCTCTAATGCAAAAGGTCCCCGATTCGTAGCAAAGGACTCCACTTTCCATGAATGCCTCATTATGGGAATTCTAATACAGTACATGCAAAGAATATCACAAAATATCAGTTTACTCAGTGTTATTCAAAAACCAGAGGTTTCTGTAGTGTAGTGGTTATCACGTTCGCCTTACACGCGAAAAGTCCCTGGTTCAAAACCAGGCAGAAACAGTGTACTTTAAATTCATAGCAACCTCATTATGGGATTTCAAATACATGAAAGGAATATCTGTAAAATTATGTTTACTCATTGTAGATTCTTCAATGAGTAGTTTCTATAGTGTAGTGCTTATCACGTTTGTCTAAAATGCAAAAGGTCCCCGATTCGTAGCAAAGGACTCCACTTTCCATGAATGCCTCATTATGGGAATTCTAATACAGTACATGCAAAGAATATCACAAAAAATATGTTTACTCAGTGTTAATTGAAATCAAGAGGTTTCTGTAGTGTAGTGGTTATCACGTTCGCCTTACACGCGAAAGGTCCCTGGTTCAAAACCAGGCAGAAACAGTGTACTTTTAATTTCATAGCAACCTCATTATGGGATTTCAAATACATGAAAGGAATATCTGTAAAATTATGTTTACTCATTGTAGATTCTTCAATGAGTAGTTTCTATAGTGTAGTGCTTATCAAGTATGTCTCTAATGCAAAAGGTCCCCGATTCGTAGCAAAGGACTCCACTTTCCATGAATGCCTCATTATGGGAATTCTAATACAGTACATGCAAAGAATATCACAAAATATCAGTTTACTCAGTGTTATTCAAAAACAAGAGGTTTCTGTAGTGTAGTGGTTATCACGTTCGCCTTACACGCGAAAGGTCCCTGGTTCAAAACCAGGCAGAAACAGTGTACTTTTAATTTCATAGCAACCTCATTATGGGATTTCAAATACATGAAAGGAATATCTGTAAAATTATGTTTACTCATTGTAGATTCTTCAATGAGTAGTTTCTATAGTGTAGTGCTTATCAAGTATGTCTCTAATGCAAAAGGTCCCCGATTCGTAACAGAGGACTCCACTTTTCATGAATGCCTCATTATAGGAATTCTAATACAGTACATGCAAAGAATATCACAAAAAAAATATTTACTCAGTGTTATTCAAAAACCAGAGGTTTCTGTACTGTAGTGGTTATCACGTTCGCCTTACACGCGAAAGGTCCCTGGTTCAAAACCAGGCAGAAACAGCGTTATTTTAATTTCATAGCAACCTCATTATGGGATTTCAAATACATGAAAGGAATATCTGTGAAATTCTGTTTACTAATTGTAAATTCTTCAATGAGTAGGTTCTATAGTGTAGTGCTTATCAAGTATGTCTCTAATGCAAAAGGTCCCCGATTCGTAGCAAAGGACTCCACTTTCCATGAATGCCTCATTATGGGAATTCTAATACAGTACATGCAAAGAATATCACAAAAAATATGTTTACTCAGTGTTAATTGAAATCAAGAGGTTTCTGTAGTGTAGTGGTTATCACGTTCGCCTTACACGCGAAAGGTCCCTGGTTCAAAACCAGGCAGAAACAGTGTACTTTTAATTTCATAGCAACCTCATTATGGGATTTCAAATACATGAAAGGAATATCTGTAAAATTATGTTTACTCATTGTAGATTCTTCAATGAGTAGTTTCTATAGTGTAGTGCTTATCAAGTATGTCTCTAATGCAAAAGGTCCCCGATTCGTAGCAAAGGACTCCACTTTCCATGAATGCCTCATTATGGGAATTCTAATACAGTACATGCAAAGAATATCACAAAAATATGTTTACTCAGTGTTATTCGAAAACAAGAGGTTTCTGTAGTGTAGTGGTTATCACGTTCGCCTTACACGCGAAAGGTCCCTGGTTCAAAACCAGGCAGAAACAGTGTTCTTTTAATTTCATAGGAACCTCATTGTGGGATTTCAAATACATGAAAGGAATATCTGTAAAATTCTGTTTACTCATTGTAGATTCTTCAATGAGTAGTTTCTATAGTGTAGTGCTTATCACGTTTGTCTAAAATCCAAAAGGTCCCCAATTCGTAACAGAGGACTCCACTTTTCATGAATGCCTCATTATGGGAATTCTAATACAGTACATGCAAAGAATATCACAAAAAAAATATTTACTCAGTGTTATTCAAAAACCAGAGGTTTCTGTAGTGTAGTGGTTATCACGTTTGCCTTACACGCGAAAGGTCCCTGGTTCAAAACCAGGCAGAAACAGTTTACTTTGAATTTCATAGCAACATCATTATGGGATTTCAAATACATGAAAGGAATATCTGTAAAATTCTGTTTACTCATTGTAGATTCTTCAATGAGTAGTTTCTATAGTGTAGTGCTTATCACGTTTGTCTAAAATCCAAAAGGTCCCCGATTCGTAGCAAAGGACTCCACTTTCCATGAATGCCTCATTATGGGAATTCTAATACAGTACATGCAAAGAATATCACAAAAAATATGTTTACTCAGTGTTATTTGAAATCAAGAGGTTTCTGTAGTGTAGTGGTTATCACGTTCGCCTTACACGCGAAAGGTCCCTGGTTCAAAACCAGGCAGAAACAGTGTACTTTTAATTTCATAGCAACCTCATTATGGGATTTCAAATACATGAAAGGAATATCTGTAAAATTATGTTTACTCATTGTAGATTCTTCAATGAGTAGTTTCTATAGTGTAGTGCTTATCAAGTATGTCTCTAATGCAAAAGGTCCCCGATTCGTAGCAAAGGACTCCACTTTCCATGAATGCCTCATTATGGGAATTCTAATACAGTACATGCAAAGAATATCACAAAAATATCGTTTACTCAGTGTTATTCAAAAACCAGAGGTTTCTGTAGTGTAGTGGTTATCACGTTCGCCTTACACGCGAAAGGTCCCTGGTTCAAAACCAGGCAGAAACAGTGTTCTTTTAATTTCATAGCAACCTCATTATGGGATTTCAAATACATGAAAGGAATATCTGTGAAATTATGTTTACTAATTGTAGATTCTTCAATGAGTAGTTTCTATAGTGTAGTGCTTATCAAGTATGTCTAAAATCCAAAAGGTCCCCGATTCGTAGCAAAGGACTCCACTTTCCATGAATGCCTCATTATGGGAATTCTAATACAGTACATGCAAAGAATATCACAAAAATATATGTTTACTCAGTGTTATTCAAATCACCAGAGGTTTCTGTACTGTAGTGGTCATCACGTTCGCCTTACACGCGAAAGGTCCCTGGTTCAAAACCAGGCAGAAACAGTATACTTTTAATTTCATAGCAACCTCATTATGGGATTTCAAATACATGAAAGGAATATCTGTAAAATTCTGTTTACTCATTGTAGATTCTTCAATGAGTAGTTTCTATAGTGTAGTGCTTATCACGTTTGTCTAAAATCCAAAAGGTCCCCGATTCGTAGCAAAGGACTCCACTTTCCATGAATGCCTCATTATGGGAATTCTAATACAGTACATGCAAAGAATATCACAAAAAATATGTTTACTCAGTGTTATTCAAAAACCAGAGGTTTCTGTAGTGTAGTGGTTATCACGTTCGCCTTACACGCGAAAGGTCCCTGGTTCAAAACCAGGCAGAAACAGCGTTCTTTTAATTTCATAGCAACCTCATTATGGGATTTCAAATACATGAAAGGAATATCTGTAAAATTCTGTTTACTAATTGTAAATTCTTCAATGAGTAGTTTCTATAGTGTAGTGCTTATCAAGTATGTCTCTAATGCAAAAGGTCCCCGATTCGTAGCAAAGGACTCCACTTTCCATGAATGCCTCATTATGGGAATTCTAATACAGTACATGCAAAGAATATCACAAAAAATATGTTTACTCAGTGTTAATTGAAATCAAGAGGTTTCTGTAGTGTAGTGGTTATCACGTTCGCCTTACACGCGAAAGGTCCCTGGTTCAAAACCAGGCAGAAACAGCTTTCTTTTAATTTCATAGCAACCTCATTATGGGATTTCAAATACATGAAAGGAATATCTGTAAAATTCTGTTTACTCATTGTAGATTCTTCAATGAGTAGTTTCTATAGTGTAGTGCTTATCACGTTTGTCTAAAATCCAAAAGGTCCCCAATTCGTAACAGAGGACTCCACTTTTCATGAATGCCTCATTATGGGAATTCTAATACAGTACATGCAAAGAATATCACAAAAAATATGTTTACTCAGTGTTAATTGAAATCAAGAGGTTTCTGTAGTGTAGTGGTTATCACGTTCGCCTTACACGCGAAAGGTCCCTGGTTCAAAACCAGGCAGAAACAGTGTACTTTTAATTTCATAGCAACCTCATTATGGGATTTCAAATACATGAAAGGAATATCTGTGAAATTCTGTTTACTAATTGTAAATTCTTCAATGAGTAGTTTCTATAGTGTAGTGCTTATCAAGTATGTCTCTAATGCAAAAGGTCCCCGATTCGTAGCAAAGGACTCCACTTTCCATGAATGCCTCATTATGGGAATTCTAATACAGTACATGCAAAGAATATCACAAAAATATCAGTTTACTCAGTGTTATTCGAAATCAAGAGGTTTCTGTAGTGTAGTGGTTATCACATTCGCCTTACACGCGAAAGGTCCCTGGTTCAAAACCAGGCAGAAACAGTGTTCTTTTAATTTCATAGGAACCTCATTGTGGGATTTGAAATACATGAAAGGAATATCTGCAAAATTCTGTTTACTCATTGTAGATTCTTCAATGAGTAGTTTCTATAGTGTAGTGCTTATCACGTTTGTCTAAAATCCAAAAGGTCCCCAATTCGTAACAGAGGACTCCACTTTTCATGAATGCCTCATTATAGGAATTCTAATACAGTACATGCAAAGAATATCACAAAAAAAATATTTACTCAGTGTTATTCAAAAACCAGAGGTTTCTGTAGTGTAGTGGTTATCACGTTTGCCTTACACGCGAAAGGTCCCTGGTTCAAAACCAGGCAGAAACAGTTTACTTTGAATTTCATAGCAACCTCATTATGGGATTTCAAATACATGAAAGGAATATCTGTAAAATTCTGTTTACTCATTGTAGATTCTTCAATGAGTAGTTTCTATAGTGTAGTGCTTATCACGTTTGTCTAAAATCCAAAAGGTCCCCGATTCGTAGCAAAGGACTCCACTTTCCATGAATGCCTCATTATGGGAATTCTAATACAGTACATGCAAAGAATATCACAAAATATCAGTTTACTCAGTGTTATTCAAAATCCAGAGGTTTCTGTAGTGTAGTGGTTATCACGTTAGCCTTACACGCGAAAGGTCCCTGGTTCAAAACCAGGCAGAAACAGCGTCTTTGAATTTCATAGCAACCTCATTATGGGATTTCAAATACATGAAAGGAATATCTGTGAAATTATGTTTACTCATTGTAGATTCTTCAATGAGTAGTTTCTATAGTGTAGTGCTTATCAAGTATGTCTCTAATGCAAAAGGTCCCCGATTCGTAGCAAAGGACTCCACTTTCCATGAATGCCTCATTATGGGAATTCTAATACAGTACATGCAAAGAATATCACAAAAAATATGTTTACTCAGTGTTAATTTAAATCAAGAGGTTTCTGTAGTGCAGTGGTTATCACGTTCGCCTTACACGCGAAAGGTCCCTCGTTCAAAACCAGGCAGAAACAGCGTTCTTTTAATTTCATAGCAACCTCATTATGGGATTTCAAATACATGAAAGAATATCTGTAAAATTATATTTACTCATTGTAGATTCTTCAATGAGTAGTTTCTATAGTGTAGTGCTTATCAAGTATGTCTCTAATGCAAAAGGTCCCCGATTCGTAGCAAAGGACTCCACTTTCCATGAATGCCTCATTATGGGAATTCTAATACAGTACATGCAAAAATATCACAAAATATCAGTTTACTCAGTGTTATTCAAAACCAGAGGTTTCTGTAGTGTAGTGGTTATCACGTTCGCCTTACACGCGAAAGGTCCCTGGTTCAAAACCAGGCAGAAACAGTGTTCTTTTAATTTCATAGCAACCTCATTATGGGATTTCAAATACATGAAAGGAATATCTGTGAAATTCTGTTTACTAATTGTAAATTCTTCAATGAGTAGTTTCTATAGTGTAGTGCTTATCAAGTATGTCTCTAATGCAAAAGGTCCCCGATTCGTAGCAAAGGACTCCACTTTCCATGAATGCCTCATTATGGGAATTCTAATACAGTACATGCAAAGAATATCACAAAATATATGTTTACTCAGTGTTAATCAAGCACCAGAGGTTTCTGTACTGTAGTGGTTATCACATTCGCCTTACACGCGAAAGGTCCCTGGTTCAAAACCAGGCAGAAACAGCGTTCTTTTAATTTCATAGGAACCTCATTGTGGGATTTGAAATACATGAAAGGAATATCTGCAAAATTCTGTTTACTCATTGTAGATTCTTCAATGAGTAGTTTCTATAGTGTAGTGCTTATCACGTTTGTCTAAAATCCAAAAGGTCCCCGATTCGTAGCAAAGGACTCCACTTTCCACGAATGCCTCATTATGGGAATTTTTATACAGTACATGCAAAGAATATCACAAAATATGTTTACTCAGTGTTAATTGCAATCAAGAGGTTTCTGTAGTGTAGTGGTTATCACGTTTGCCTTACACGCGAAAGGTCCCTGGTTCAAAACCAGGCAGAAATAGTGTACTTTTAATTTCATAGCAACCTCATTATGGGATTTCAAATACATGAAAGGAATATCTGTAAAATTATGTTTACTCATTGTAGATTCTTCAATGAGTAGTTTCTATAGTGTAGTGCTTATCAAGTATGTCTCTAATGCAAAAGGTCCCCGATTCGTAGCAAAGGACTCCACTTTCCATGAATGCCTCATTATGGGAATTCTAATACAGTACATGCAAAGAATATCACAAAATATCAGTTTACTCAGTGTTATTCAAAAACCAGAGGTTTCTGTAGTGTAGTGGTTATCACATTCGCCTTACACGCGAAAGGTCCCTGGTTCAAAACCAGGCAGAAACAGCGTTCTTTTAATTTCATAGCAACCTCATTATGGGATTTCAAATACATGAAAGGAATATCTGTGAAATTCTGTTTACTAATTGTAAATTCTTCAATGAGTAGTTTCTATAGTGTAGTGCTTATCAAGTATGTCTCTAATGCAAAAGGTCCCCGATTCGTAGCAAAGGTCTCCACTTTCCATGAATGCCTCATTATGGGAATTCTAATACAGTACATGCAAAGAATATCACAAAATATATGTTTACTCAGTGTTAATCAAGCACCAGAGGTTTCTGTACTGTAGTGGTTATCACGTTCGCCTTACACGCGAAAGGTCCCTGGTTCAAAACCAGGCAGAAACAGTGTACTTTTAATTTCATAGCAACCTCATTATGGGATTTCAAATACATGAAAGGAATATCTGTGAAATTCTGTTTACTAATTGTAGATTCTTCAATGAGTAGTTTCTATAGTGTAGTGCTTATCAAGTATGTCTCTAATGCAAAAGGTCCCCGATTCGTAGCAAAGGACTCCACTTTCCATGAATGCCTCATTATGGGAATTCTAATACAGTACATGCAAAGAATATCACAAAATATCAGTTTACTCAGTGTTAATTGAAATCAAGAGGTTTCTGTAGTGTAGTGGTTATCACGTTCGCCTTACACGCGAAAGGTCCCTGGTTCAAAACCAGGCAGAAACAGTGTACTTTTAATTTCATAGCAACCTCATTATGGGATTTCAAATACATGAAAGGAATATCTGTGAAATTCTGTTTACTAATTGTAAATTCTTCAATGAGTAGTTTCTATAGTGTAGTGCTTATCAAGTATGTCTCTAATGCAAAAGGTCCCCGATTCGTAGCAAAGGACTCCACTTTCCATGAATGCCTCATTATGGGAATTCTAATACAGTACATGCAAAGAATATCACAAAAAATATGTTTACTCAGTGTTAATTGAAATCAAGAGGTTTCTGTAGTGTAGTGGTTATCACGTTCGCCTTACACGCGAAAAGTCCCTGGTTCAAAACCAGGCAGAAACAGCGTTCTTTTAATTTCATAGGAACCTCATTGTGGGATTTGAAATACATGAAAGGAATATCTGCAAAATTATTTTTACTCATTGTAGATTCTTCAATGAGTAGTTTCTATAGTGTAGTGCTTATCACGTTTGTCTAAAATCCAAAAGGTCCCCAATTCGTAACAGAGGACTCCACTTTTCATGAATGCCTCATTATAGGAATTCTAATACAGTACATGCAAAGAATATCACAAAAAAATATTTACTCAGTGTTATTCAAAAACAAGAGGTTTCTGTAGTGTAGTGGTTATCACGTTTGCCTTACACGCGAAAGGTCCCTGGTTCAAAACCAGGCAGAAACAGTGTACTTTGAATTTCATAGCAACCTCATTATGGGATTTCAAATACATGAAAGGAATATCTGTAAAATTATGTTTACTCATTGTAGATTCTTTAATGAGTAGTTTCTATAGTGTAGTGCTTATCACGTTTGTCTAAAATCCAAAAGGTCCCCGATTCGTAGCAAAGGACTCCACTTTCCATGAATAACTCATTATGGGAATTCTAATACAGTACATGCAAAGAATATCACAAAAAATATGTTTACTCAGTGTTAACTGAAATCAAGAGGTTTCTGTAGTGTAGTGGTTATCACGTTCGCCTTACACGCGAAAGGTCCCTGGTTCAAAACCAGGCAGAAACAGTGTTCTTTTAATTTCATAGCAACCTCATTATGGGATTTCAAATACATGAAAGGAATATCTGTAAAATTCTGTTTACTAATTGTAAATTCTTCAATGAGTAGTTTCTATAGTGTAGTGCTTATCAAGTATGTCTCTAATGCAAAAGGTCCCCGATTCGTAGCAAAGGACTCCACTTTCCATGAATGCCTCATTATGGGAATTCTAATACAGTACATGCAAAGAATATCACAAAAATATAGTTTACTCAGTGTTAATTGAAATCAAGAGGTTTCTGTAGTGTAGTGGTTATCACGTTCGCCTTACACGCGAAAGGTCCCTGGTTCAAAACCAGGCAGAAACAGCGTTCTTTTAATTTCATAGGAACCTCATTGTGGGATTTCAAATACATGAAAGGAATATCTGCAAAAATTCTGTTTACTCATTGTAGATTCTTCAATGAGTAGTTTCTATAGTGTAGTGCTTATCACGTTTGTCTAAAATGCAAAAGGTCCCCGATTCGTAGCAAAGGACTCCACTTTTCATGAATGCCTCATTATGGGAATTCTAATACAGTACATGCAAAGAATATCACAAAAAAATATTTACTCAGTGTTATTCAAAAACCAGAGGTTTCTGTACTGTAGTGGTTATCACGTTTGCCTTACACGCGAAAGGTCCCTGGTTCAAAACCAGGCAGAAACAGTTTACTTTGAATTTCATAGCAACCTCATTATGGGATTTCAAATACATGAAAGGAATATCTGTAAAATTCTGTTTACTCATTGTAGATTCTTCAATGAGTAGTTTCTATAGTGTAGTGCTTATCACGTTTGTCTAAAATCCAAAAGGTCCCCGATTCGTAGCAAAGGACTCCACTTTCCATGAATGGGGCGGCAGGTAGCTTAGTGGTTAAGAGCGTTGTGCCAGTAACCGAAAGGTCGCTGGTTCTAATCCCTGAGCCGACTAGGTGAAAAATCTGTTGATGTGCCCTTGAGTAAGGCACTTAACCCTAATTGCTCATGTAAGTCGCTCTGGATAAGAGCGTCAGCAAAATGTAAATGTAATGCCTCATTATGGGAATTCTAATACAGTACATGCAAAGAATATCACAAAAAATATGTTTACTCAGTGTTATTTGAAATCAAGAGGTTTCTGTAGTGTAGTGGTTATCACGTTTCGCCTTACACGCGAAAGGTCCCTGGTTCAAAACCAGGCAGAAACAGCGTACTTTTAATTTCATAGCAACCTCATTATGGGATTTCAAATACATGAAAGGAATATCTGTGAAATTATGTTTACTCATTGTAGATTCTTCAATGAGTAGTTTCTATAGTGTAGTGCTTATCAAGTATGTCTCTAATGCAAAAGGTCCCCGATTCGTAGCAAAGGACTCCACTTTCCATGAATGCCTCATTATGGGAATTCTAATACAGTACATGCAAAGAATATCACAAAATATCAGTTTACTCAGTGTTATTCAAAAACCAGAGGTTTCTGTAGTGTAGTGGTTATCACGTTCGCCTTACACGCGAAAGGTCCCTGGTTCAAAACCAGGCAGAAACAGTGTTCTTTTAATTTCATAGCAACCTCATTATGGGATTTCAAATACATGAAAGGAATATCTGTGAAATTCTGTTTACTAATTGTAAATTCTTCAATGAGTAGTTTCTATAGTGTAGTGCTTATCAAGTATGTCTCTAATGCAAAAGGTCCCCGATTCGTAGCAAAGGACTCCACTTTCCATGAATGCCTCATTATGGGAATTCTAATACAGTACATGCAAAGAATATCACAAAAAATATGTTTACTCAGTGTTAATCGAAATCAAGAGGTTTCTGTAGTGTAGTGGTTATCACGTTGCCTTACACGCGAAAGGTCCCTGGTTCAAAACCAGGCAGAAACAGTGTTCTTTTAATTTCATAGGAACCTCATTGTGGGATTTCAAATACATGAAAGGAAT
This sequence comes from Coregonus clupeaformis, assembly GCF_020615455.1. Lineage (NCBI taxonomy): Eukaryota > Metazoa > Chordata > Actinopteri > Salmoniformes > Salmonidae > Coregonus > Coregonus clupeaformis. The sequence continues at coordinate 623,108 of NW_025533618.1, forward strand.
ATCTGCAAAATTCTTTTTACTCATTGTAGATTCTTCAATGAGTAGTTTCTATAGTGTAGTGCTTATCACGTTTGTCTAAAATCCAAAAGGTCCCCAATTCGTAACAGAGGACTCCACTTTTCATGAATGCCTCATTATGGGAATTCTAATACAGTACATGCAAAGAATATCACAAAAAAATATTTACTCAGTGTTATTCAAAAACCAGAGGTTTCTGTAGTGTAGTGGTTATCACGTTTGCCTTACACGCGAAAGGTCCCTGGTTCAAAACCAGGCAGAAACAGTTTACTTTGAATTTCATAGCAACCTCATTATGGGATTTCAAATACATGAAAGGAATATCTGTAAAATTCTGTTTACTCATTGTAGATTCTTCAATGAGTAGTTTCTATAGTGTAGTGCTTATCAAGTTTGTCTAAAATCCAAAAGGTCCCCGATTCGTAGCAAAGGACTCCACTTTCATGCAGGTAGTTCCCCATGCTGCATAAGAGCGTTGTAATGCCTCATTATGGGAATTCTAATACAGTACATGCAAAGAATATCACAAAAAATATGTTTACTCAGTGTTATTTGAAATCAAGAGGTTTCTGTAGTGTAGTGGTTATCACGTTCGCCTTACACGCGAAAGGTCCCTGGTTCAAAACCAGGCAGAAAAAGTTTACTTTGAATTTCATAGCAACCTCATTATGGGATTTCAAATACATGAAAGGAATATCTGTAAAATTCTGTTTACTCATTGTAGATTCTTCAATGAGTAGTTTCTATAGTGTAGTGCTTATCACGTTTGTCTAAAATCCAAAAGGTCCCCGATTCGTAGCAAAGGACTCCACTTTCCATGAATGCCTCATTATGGGAATTCTAATACAGTACATGCAAAGAATATCACAAAAAATATGTTTACTCAGTGTTAATTGAAATCAAGAGGTTTCTGTAGTGTAGTGGTTATCACGTTCGCCTTACACGCGAAAGGTCCCTGGTTCAAAACCAGGCAGAAACAGCGTTCTTTTAATTTCATAGGAACCTCATTATGGGATTTGAAATACATGAAAGGAATATCTGTAAAATTCTGTTTACTCATTGTAGATTCTTCAATGAGTAGTTTCTATAGTGTAGTGCTTATCAAGTATGTCTCTAATGCAAAAGGTCCCCGATTCGTAGCAAAGGACTCCACTTTCCATGAATGCCTCATTATGGGAATTCTAATACAGTACATGCAAAGAATATCACAAAATATCAGTTTACTCAGTGTTATTCAAAATCCAGAGGTTTCTGTAGTGTAGTGGTTATCACGTTCGCCTTACACGCGAAAGGTCCCTGGTTCAAAACCAGGCAGAAACAGCGTTCTTTTAATTTCATAGCAACCTCATTATGGGATTTCAAATACATGAAAGGAATATCTGTGAAATTATGTTTACTCATTGTAGATTCTTCAATGAGTAGTTTCTATAGTGTAGTGCTTATCAAGTATGTCTCTAATGCAAAAGGTCCCCGATTCGTAGCAAAGGACTCCACTTTCCATGAATGCCTCATTATGGGAATTCTAATACAGTACATGCAAAGAATATCACAAAATATATGTTTACTCAGTGTTAATCAAGCACCAGAGGTTTCTGTACTGTAGTGGTTATCACGTTTGCCTTACACGCGAAAGGTCCCTGGTTCAAAAGCAGGCAGAAACAGCGTTCTTTTAATTTCATAGGAACCTCATTGTGGGATTTGAAATACATGAAAGGAATATCTGTAAAATTCTGTTTACTCATTGTAGATTCTTCAATGAGTAGTTTCTATAGTGTAGTGCTTATCACGTTTGTCTAAAATCCAAAAGGTCCCCAATTCGTAACAGAGGACTCCACTTTTCATGAATGCCTCATTATAGGAATTCTAATACAGTACATGCAAAGAATATCACAAAAAAAATATTTACTCAGTGTTATTCAAAAACCAGAGGTTTCTGTACTGTAGTGGTTATCACGTTTGCCTTACACGCGAAAGGTCCCTGGTTCAAAACCAGGCAGAAACAGTGTACTTTGAATTTCATAGCAACCTCATTATGGGATTTCAAATACATGAAAGGAATATCTGTAAAATTCTGTTTACTCATTGTAGATTCTTTAATGAGTAGTTTCTATAGTGTAGTGCTTATCACGTTTGTCTAAAATCCAAAAGGTCCCCGATTCGTAGCAAAGGACTCCACTTTCCATGAATGCCTCATTATGGGAATTCTAATACAGTACATGCAAAGAATATCACAAAAAATATGTTTACTCAGTGTTAATTGAAATCAAGAGGTTTCTGTAGTGTAGTGGTTATCACGTTTGCCTTACACGCGAAAGGTCCCTGGTTCAAAACCAGGCAGAAACAGTGTACTTTTAATTTCATAGCAACCTCATTATGGGATTTCAAATACATGAAAGGAATATCTGTGAAATTCTGTTTACTAATTGTAAATTCTTCAATGAGTAGTTTCTATAGTGTAGTGCTTATCAAGTATGTCTCTAATGCAAAAGGTCCCCGATTCGTAGCAAAGGACTCCACTTTCCATGAATGCCTCATTATGGGAATTCTAATACAGTACATGCAAAGAATATCACAAAATATCAGTTTACTCAGTTTTATTCAAAAACCAGAGGTTTCTGTAGTGTAGTGGTTATCACATTCGCCTTACACGCGAAAGGTCCCTGGTTCAAAACCAGGCAGAAACAGTGTTCTTTTAATTTCATAGCAACCTCATTATGGGATTTCAAATACATGAAAGGAATATCTGTGAAATTCTGTTTACTAATTGTAAATTCTTCAATGAGTAGTTTCTATAGTGTAGTGCTTATCAAGTATGTCTCTAATGCAAAAGGTCCCCGATTTGTAGCAAAGAACTCCACTTTCCATGAATGCCTCATTATGGGAATTCTAATACAGTACATGCAAAGAATATCACAAAAAATATGTTTACTCAGTGTTAATTGAATTCAAGAGGTTTCTGTAGTGTAGTGGTTATCACATTCGCCTTACACGCGAAAGGTCCCTGGTTCAAAACCAGGCAGAAACAGCGTTCTTTTAATTTCATAGGAACCTCATTGTGGGATTTCAAATACATGAAAGGAATATCTGCAAAATTCTGTTTACTCATTGTAGATTCTTCAATGAGTAGTTTCTATAGTGTAGTGCTTATCACGTTTGTCTAAAATCCAAAAGGTCCCCAATTCGTAACAGAGGACTCCACTTTTCATGAATGCCTCATTATGGGAATTCTAATACAGTACATGCAAAGAATATCACAAAAAAATATTTACTCAGTGTTATTCAAAAACCAGAGGTTTCTGTAGTGTAGTGGTTATCACGTTTGCCTTACACGCGAAAGGTCCCTGGTTCAAAACCAGGCAGAAACAGTTTACTTTGAATTTCATAGCAACCTCATTATGGGATTTCAAATACATGAAAGGAATATCTGTAAAATTATGTTTACTCATTGTAGATTCTTCAATGAGTAGTTTCTATAGTGTAGTGCTTATCAAGTATGTCTCTAATGCAAAAGGTCCCCGATTCGTAGCAAAGGACTCCACTTTCCATGAATGCCTCATTATGGGAATTCTAATACAGTACATGCAAAGAATATCACAAAATATCAGTTTACTCAGTGTTATTCAAAAACCAGAGGTTTCTGTAGTGTAGTGGTTATCACATTCGACTTACACGCGAAAGGTCCCTGGTTCAAAACAAGGCAGAAACAGCGTTCTTTTAATTTCATAGGAACCTCATTATGGGATTTGAAATACATGAAAGGAATATCTGTGAAATTCTGTTTACTAATTGTAAATTCTTCAATGAGTAGTTTCTATAGTGTAGTGCTTATCACGTTTGTCTAAAATCCAAAAGGTCCCCAATTCGTAACAGAGGACTCCACTTTTCATGAATGCCTCATTATGGGAATTCTAATACAGTACATGCAAAGAATATCACAAAAAATATGTTTACTCAGTGTTAATTGAAATCAAGAGGTTTCTGTAGTGTAGTGGTTATCACGTTCGCCTTACACGCGAAAAGTCCCTGGTTCAAAACCAGGCAGAAACAGTGTACTTTTAATTTCATAGCAACCTCATTATGGGATTTCAAATACATGAAAGGAATATCTGTAAAATTATGTTTACTCATTGTAGATTCTTCAATGAGTAGTTTCTATAGTGTAGTGCTTATCAAGTATGTCTCTAATGCAAAAGGTCCCCGATTCGTAGCAAAGGACTCCACTTTCCATGAATGCCTCATTATGGGAATTCTAATACAGTACATGCAAAGAATATCACAAAATATCAGTTTACTCAGTGTTATTCAAAAACAAGAGGTTTCTGTAGTGTAGTGGTTATCACATTCGCCTTACACGCGAAAGGTCCCTGGTTCAAAACCAGGCAGAAACAGTGTTCTTTTAATTTCATAGGAACCTCATTATGGGATTTGAAATACATGAAAGGAATATCTGTAAAATTCTGTTTACTCATTGTAGATTCTTCAATGAGTAGTTTCTATAGTGTAGTGCTTATCACATTTTTTCTAAAATGCAAAAGGTCCCCGATTCGTAGCAAAGGACTCCACTTTCCATGAATGCCTCATTATGGGAATTCTAATACAGTACATGCAAAGAATATCACAAAAAATATGTTTACTCAGTGTTAATTGAAATCAAGAGGTTTCTGTAGTGTAGTGGTTATCACGTTCGCCTTACACGCGAAAAGTCCCTGGTTCAAAACCAGGCAGAAACAGGGTCCTTTTAATTTCATAGCAACCTCATTATGGGATTTCAAATACATGAAAGGAATATCTGTAAAATCTGTTTACTCATTGTAGATTCTTCAATGAGTAGTTTCTATAGTGTAGTGCTAATCACGTTTGTCAAAAAATCCAAAAGGTCCCCGATTCGTAACAGAGGACTCCACTTTTCATGAATGCCTCATTATGGGAATTCTAATACAGTACATGCAAAGAATATCACAAAATATATGTTTACTCAGTGTTAATCAAGCACCAGAGGTTTCTGTACTTTAGTGGTTATCACGTTCGCCTTACACGCGAAAGGTCCCTGGTTCAAAACCAGGCAGAAACAGTGTACTTTTAATTTCATAGCAACCTCATTATGGGATTTCAAATACATGAAAGGAATATCTGTAAAATTCTGTTTACTCATTGTAGATTCTTCAATGAGTAGTTTCTATAGTGTAGTGCTTATCAAGTACGTCTCTAATGCAAAAGGTCCCCGATTCGTAGCAAAGGACTCCACTTTCCATGAATGCCTCATTATGGGAATTCTAATACAGTACATGCAAAGAATATCACAAAAAATATGTTTACTCAGTGTTAATTGAAATCAAGAGGTTTCTGTAGTGTAGTGGTTATCACGTTTCGCCTTACACGCGAAAGGTCCCTGGTTCAAAACCAGGCAGAAACAGCGTTCTTTTAATTTCATAGCAACCTCATTATGGGATTTCAAATACATGAAAGGAATATCTGTGAAATTCTGTTTACTAATTGTAAATTCTTCAATGAGTAGTTTCTATAGTGTAGTGCTTATCAAGTATGTCTCTAATGCAAAAGGTCCCCGATTCGTAGCAAAGGACTCCACTTTCCATGAATGCCTCATTATGGGAATTCTAATACAGTACATGCAAAGAATATCACAAAATATCAGTTTACTCAGTGTTATTCAAAAACAAGAGGTTACTGTAGTGTAGTGGTTATCACATTCGCCTTACACGCGAAAGGTCCCTGGTTCAAAACCAGGCAGAAACAGCGTTCTTTTAATTTCATAGGAACCTCATTGTGGGATTTGAAATACATGAAAGGAATATCTGTAAAATTCTGTTTACTCATTGTAGATTCTTCAATGAGTAGTTTCTATAGTGTAGTGCTTATCACGTTTGTCTAAAATCCAAAAGGTCCCCAATTCGTAACAGAGGACTCCACTTTTCATGAATGCCTCATTATAGGAATTCTAATACAGTACATGCAAAGAATATCACAAAAAAAATATTTACTCAGTGTTATTCAAAAACCAGAGGTTTCTGTACTGTAGTGGTTATCACGTTTGCCTTACACGCGAAAGGTCCCTGGTTCAAAACCAGGCAGAAACAGTTTACTTTGAATTTCATAGCAACATCATTATGGGATTTCAAATACATGAAAGGAATATCTGTAAAATTCTGTTTACTCATTGTAGATTCTTCAATGAGTAGTTTCTATAGTGTAGTGCTTATCACGTTTGTCTAAAATCCAAAAGGTCCCCGATTCGTAACAGAGGACTCCACTTTTCATGAATGCCTCATTATGGGAATTCTAATACAGTACATGCAAAGAATATCACAAAAAATATGTTTACTCAGTGTTAATTGAAATCAAGAGGATTTGTTAGTGTAGTGGTTATCACGTTCGCCTTACAAGCGAAAGGTTCCTGGTTCAAAATCAGGCAGAAACAGTGTACTTTTAATTGCATAGCAACCTCATTATGGGATTTCAAATACATGAAAGGAATATCTGTAAAATTATGTTTACTCATTGTAGATTCTTCAATGAGTAGTTTCTATAGTGTAGTGCTTATCACGTTTGTCTAAAATCCAAAAGGTCCCCAATTCGTAACAAAGGACTCCACTTTCCATGAATGCCTCATTATGGGAATTCTAATACAGTACATGCAAAGAATATCACAAAAATATGTTTACTCAGTGTTAATTGAAATCAAGAGGTTTCTGTAGTGTAGTGGTTATCACGTTTGCCTTACACGCGAAAAGTCCCTGGTTCAAAACCAGGCAGAAACAGCGTTCTTTTAATTTCATAGGAACCTCATTGTGGGATTTCAAATACATGAAAGGAATATCTGCAAAATTCTGTTTACTCATTGTAGATTCTTCAATGAGTAGTTTCTATAGTGTAGTGCTTATCAAGTATGTCTCTAATGCAAAAGGTCCCCGATTCGTAGCAAAGGACTCCACTTTCCATGAATGCCTCATTATGGGAATTCTAATACAGTACATGCAAAGAATATCACAAAATATCAGTTTACTCAGTGTTATTCAAAAACAAGAGGTTACTGTAGTGTAGTGGTTATCACATTCGCCTTACACGCGAAAGGTCCCTGGTTCAAAACCAGGCAGAAACAGTGTTCTTTTAATTTCATAGGAACCTCATTGTGGGATTTGAAATACATGAAAGGAATATCTGTAAAATTCTGTTTACTCATTGTAGATTCTTCAATGAGTAGTTTCTATAGTGTAGTGCTTATCACGTTTGTCTAAAATCCAAAAGGTCCCCAATTCGTAACAGAGGACTCCACTTTTCATGAATGCCTCATTATGGGAATTCTAATACAGTACATGCAAAGAATATCACAAAAAATATGTTTACTCAGTGTTAATTGAAATCAAGAGGTTTCTGTAGTGTAGTGGTTATCACGTTCGCCTTACACGCGAAAGGTCCCTGGTTCAAAACCAGTCAGAAACAGTGTACTTTTAATTTCATAGCAACCTCATTATGGCATTTCAAATACATGAAAGTAATATGTGTAAAATTCTGTTTACTCATTGTAGATTCTTCAATGAGTAGTTTCTATAGTGTAGTGCTAATCACGTTTGTCAAAAAATCCAAAAGGTCCCCGATTCGTAACAGAGGACTCCACTTTTCATGAATGCCTCATTATGGGAATTCTAATACAGTACATGCAAAGAATATCACAAAATATATGTTTACTCAGTGTTAATCAAGCACCAGAGGTTTCTGTACTGTAGTGGTTATCACGTTCGCCTTACACGCGAAAGGTCCCTGGTTCAAAACCAGGCAGAAACAGTGTACTTTTAATTTCATAGCAACCTCATTATGGGATTTCAAATACATGAAAGGAATATCTGTAAAATTCTGTTTACTCATTGTAGATTCTTCAATGAGTAGTTTCTATAGTGTAGTGCTTATCAAGTACGTCTCTAATGCAAAAGGTCCCCGATTCGTAGCAAAGGACTCCACTTTCCATGAATGCCTCATTATGGGAATTCTAATACGGTACATGCAAAGAATATCACAAAAATATGTTTACTCAGTGTTAATTGAAATCAAGAGGTTTCTGTAGTGTAGTGGTTATCACGTTCGCCTTACACGCGGAAAGGTCCCTGGTTCAAAACCAGGCAGAAACAGTGTTCTTTTAATTTCATAGCAACCTCATTATGGGATTTCAAATACATGAAAGGAATATCTGTAAAATTATGTTTACTCATTGTAGATTCTTCAATGAGTAGTTTCTATAGTGTAGTGCTTATCAAGTATGTCTCTAATGCAAAAGGTCCCCGATTCGTAGCAAAGGACTCCACTTTCCATGAATGCCTCATTATGGGAATTCTAATACAGTACATGCAAAGAATATCACAAAATATCAGTTTACTCAGTGTTATTCAAAAACAAGAGGTTACTGTAGTGTAGTGGTTATCACATTCGCCTTACACGCGAAAGGTCCCTGGTTCAAAACCAGGCAGAAACAGCGTTCTTTTAATTTCATAGGAACCTCATTGTGGGATTTGAAATACATGAAAGGAATATCTGCAAAATTCTGTTTACTCATTGTAGATTCTTCAATGAGTAGTTTCTATAGTGTAGTGCTTATCACGTTTGTCTAAAATCCAAAAGGTCCCCAATTCGTAACAGAGGACTCCACTTTTCATGAATGCCTCATTATAGGAATTCTAATACAGTACATGCAAAGAATATCACAAAAAAAATATTTACTCAGTGTTATTCAAAAACCAGAGGTTTCTGTACTGTAGTGGTTATCACGTTTGCCTTACACGCGAAAGGTCCCTGGTTCAAAACCAGGCAGAAACAGTTTACTTTGAATTTCATAGCAACATCATTATGGGATTTC